>NC_060273.1:130608352-130651311 GCF_021613505.1 Equus quagga
GATAGATAGATAGATAGATAGATAGATAGACAGACAGATAGATGGATAGAGGGTTATGAGGAGTGTCTTCTATAGTATCTGGCACAAAGTAAACACTCAATGGAGCCACAATGATGATGAAGATGCTGATGCTGATGATGATAACTGGACTGATAAAGTCCGTAAGAGTGGACTATTAAGGGAAATGTCAATAAACCAAGTAAGATTCTTTCTGGCTATTTTCATTTTTTCTTCAAAGATGTATCCTTGGCTGAAGCCATTATCCGAGGTTGTCATCAAATGGAATAACCATTCTTCTCATTTGGCTCTCAATGACAGTGACTCCCCATCCATGCTCATGCTCAGAAGTCTAGCCTCCACTCTCTTTGGGATCCTTTTACCTTTTGGGGATCCTTGTATCTGACTTGTAGGAACAGTGATAACACGTTGGGATGGCGGGAATGGTACCACACCTCTCATAGCAAGAGCTATGCTTCCCCTGTGTAAGTTAAATTCATATATGTGGACATTAATTGGTTACTTTTTATATTTTATAATATCTGAGTTTTTCATTTTGGCTTTCCACTAATCAAAACATACCTGTACTGCATAGGGCACAAAAGTGAATCCGGATGACACAATTCAATATTTACATAGATATTTACATAGACGTAAAAGCTAAGCATTGGTGGGATCTATAATTGGACAACATTAAGTATCACTTCCCAGTTAATATTATAAAATCTTGTCCTTTATAGATTTGGAATTTTAAAAATTCAGACAGAGTACTAAACCAGGTGTGCAGGACCAAATAGCAGATAGAAGATTGATTTTTATCCTTTTTTGGCAGGTAGAGTATTTATTTCTGCCCTATATCCTTTCTCCACACATCTGGAAGGTCTGCAACTAGTCGTGAGAATTTATGGGAGGAGCTTGCTCACATCACAGGCTGAGATTTGAGGGTGGTGTTGGAAGCGGGCATGGGGTCTCATGCAATTTTTCTGAGAAATTCTCCCTCCTCATCCACGTCTCCAAAAAGAAAGCATTATAAACTTGGACACTCTGGACTAGGCTATGATTTGTGTTTGTTTAAAATACCTTTCTTGGGGTTGGCCCCATGGCCGAGTGGTTGGGTTCACGTGCTCCACTTCGGCTGCCCAGGGTTTCGCCAGTTCCAATCCTGGGCATGGACCTAGCATCACTCATGAAGCCATGCTGAGGCAGCGTCCCACATGCCACAACTAGAAGGACCCACAACTGAAATATACAACTATGTACTGGGGGGCTTTGGGGAGAAGAAGGAAAAATAAAATCTTTTTCAAAAAATAAATTAATTAAATTAAATACATTTCTTAAAAAATACAGGTCATTCAAGTTAAACAGGGACATAAGTTTGTAGGGTGGAATGTTTACAGTACTTTGCTACAATGCAGCAGTTGACCAAAACCACGTGAAACAGGCCCAGGGTGACTCAGAAATAGGTGCCAGTCTAGACCAGATGTGACAAGAGTTTATTGCTCTGCATCCTACCCTAGGGTCTTCCTCCTGGCTGGCTGCTTCTATCCCAAAGATCTCTTCTGAGCCACAAATGTAACTCACATTTATCCCTTCTCTTTAGCGTCTCTACAGTCACCCCAATCTGTCTTTTAAGGTTCTTATTCCTCACTAGCAAAAAAAGTCTCATATTGAAAAAAGAACACTCAAACATTGCTTGTGAGAATGCAAACTGCTGCAGCCACTGTGAAAACCAGTATGGAGATCTCTTAAAAAATGAAAAATAGAACTACCATATGACCCAGCTATCACACTACTGGGTATCTACCCAAGGAACTTGAAATCGATAATCCAAAGAGACTTATGCACCCCTATGTTCATTGCAGCTTTATTCACAATAGCCAAGATGTGGAAGCAACCCAAGTGCCCTTCTACAGATGAATAAGGGATCAAGAAGATGCAGTATATATATACAATGGAATACTACTCAGCCACAAAAAATGACAAAATTGTCCCAATTTGCAACAACATGGATGGACCTTGAGGGTACAGTGTTAAGCAAAATAAGCCAAGCAGAGAAAGACAATCACTGCGTGACTTCTCTCATATGTGGAAGATAACAAATACATGGATAAAGAGAAGAGATTAGTGGTTACCAGAGGGGAAGAGGATTGGAGGGTGGGTGAAAGGGGCAAAGGGGCACATATATATGGTGATGGAGAAAAATTAGACTACTGGGGGTGAGCACAATGAAGTGTATTCAGGAATTGATAAACAGTAATGTACACCCAAAATTACACGATGCTATAAACCATTATGACCTCAATAAAAGTACTTAAGATAAAAAAAAGTCTCATGTTAACTTGAACTGTTTTTTCTGGAGAGATTTTATATAGGTTCAGTTTGATCAGATTTACCTGAAAATTGAGATGTGTGTAGTTAGTAATCTGATTAGTGCAGTAGTCAGCCCACAGGAGGTCTTTTGAAAGCCTTTCCAAGGGTATTGCTGAACAACTGTGGTAGAATTTACAATAGGAGCTGCAGTGTCCCAAACCTGAAGTGGACTAGGACAGTGGGATGGGAGCACGCTCCTA
Organism: Equus quagga; assembly: GCF_021613505.1. Lineage (NCBI taxonomy): Eukaryota > Metazoa > Chordata > Mammalia > Perissodactyla > Equidae > Equus > Equus quagga. The sequence goes on from NC_060273.1 coordinate 130,610,920, forward strand.
TAAAGCTCTCTTAAATCTACGTCGACGTAGTAAGGATGGTCTTTGTCAGGTGTTTAAAACAGGTCGATGTCCTCAAAAACTTGTACCAGGCAAAACTTAAAATGAATCACTTTTTTTGCCCTGGTTTGAGTATCTTGTGCCTGAAAATAATGAAACTATGTCTTTTAGAAAATTAAAAGTTGCCACAGTGCTTTGTTTAGGCTCTTACTCTGAAAGCAAATCATTTAAGTCAGACTGTATGCCTCAACGTAAAATATTAGCAAATAAAATTACTGGCTGAACTTGGGTTTTTGCCATGAAATTTAAGGGTATGAGAAATTCAAATATATATGTAAAAATTTTTAAACTTTATTAACTCATGATCACTATTGTCTCAATGAGAGCAGAACTTCTTAAAATTAATAATAAAACAATGCAATAAAAAGAGTGAATTTATAAATTGATTTTCTCCTTGGATATTAGTATTAAATTATATTTATTACATTTTAAGCCATAACTTATATTTCGTTCATGGTTCTCAATCCCTTTAATAATTTCATAGTCCCATCTTCCTAAAAAATTCCTCTCTAAGAAAGAATAGTGTACATGAGAGAGAATGAATCTTGCTAGAGATTCCGTTTGGCACCTTTCATAAATGCTCTTGATTTTATATGAACTGAAGTCAGTCTATCCATCATCACCAAATATTTTGAGAGCTCATACTGTATACTAGACACCGCACATCATTCATTCAAATTAAACGTATTCGTTCTCTCGACAAGCACTTATTGAGCAGACTCAGAACCGCCCTTGATGAAGACACAGAGAACAGCTCCCGGTTTTGCCGAGCTGTTCCACGTGGTCTTTCACAATACTGATCCACGGCTAAACATCAACCAAGTCAGCCAGACAACGTATTTATCACGTCACTCATTCAAAATCTCGTGCATATACCCATCTCCCTCTACTCTCTTTCACTTCGTAGGCTGACCCTCCTGGAAAACACGTTTCTGTGTCCACCCTCTCAGAAAGCTCTTCTGGTTGGTTGCTTACGCTACCTAAATGCAGTTCTAGCTCATCTCTTCCCCCATGTGCTTTTGGAATGTGTATTAATCTGAATAATTAATGCTATATGATGTAAAAATCACAAACAAATAAACTTAAACCTCAGTGGCCTAATCCAACAAACCCCTATTTCTCGCTCTGTCGTGGGCTGCCGTGGGATTGGTCCTCCCCTGTCCCGTGGCTATGCCGTCTGGACCGCTCGGCTCCCGAGGTGTCTGGGCAGGAGAAGAGAAGGCAAAGAGAAGACTCCCTACTCTTATCCACATTGGACTAGAAGCCACACAGTCCCTTGGCAAGAATTAGTCACAGAGCCCCAGTATAACCACAACAGACTTCCCGTGTATCCAGGAACAGAAAAAGTGTGATGAACGTTGTCTCCACCAGAGAGAATGATGTACAGACTTAGATGTTTCCACTCAGAAAATGAAAAATATTATCTGACCTTGAGACTGGCAAACCCTTTTCCCTGACCCAGCAGTGTAGCCTGTAGTTAGCACGTTCACTCACTCATCCATTCAAAATACACGTTTTGCAAGCCAATCAGACAGCATAGTGGAGGGGCGAGAGCTGTATCCACACCAGGCTGCAAACTCCTTCAAGATGGAGATCACGGCCGTTTTATTATGTGTCTCATTTGCCTATTCCCAGCTCTCAAAAAGTGTGTGCTCTATAAAAGCTCGTCCACATGGCAAGCTAACTTGATTTTTATAGACAGGGGAGTTTATTTTTCCATTACTTTTTTTTAAACTTTGGGTTTATCCTGAAGAGTCCAGCTCAGTATTTGCTGCAGGCCCTGGGTAAGTAAAACTCGCTCAGCTAGTTTTACACCAAGCCACCAGAAACGTCGACACTCAAATCTAGCAAATTTCTAGACAATAAAGAGATGCAAGAGTCTGGCCACTTGTTTAAAGAAGGCTGAAGAATCATTCGCAAAATAGACTCGAAGTCAAATATCCCTTTTTATATGTTTTCTGTTATTTTTTATGTTTCAGTTATAAACAGCAATCACATTCCTCTTCCCTTCGCAGTTTCATTATCCCTCAGGAGCCTGCTGCCCCCTTCATCCTGCCTGTCCTTTCCTGCGGTGTGTGCCCCAGGCATGCTCACACGGAGTGGGAGGGGGGAGGGAAATGGGACGAGGACCGAGGGAACGATTCAGGGAGCACCAGTGGTATACATGCCATTCCCTCTCTTTCCCTTTAAGTCAGCGCTACCGAGGCAGATGAAGCGTTCTAACTGCAGGGGCTGCTGGGTAGGAAATCCAGATCTCCATGGAGCTGTGCTGGCAGGTGTATTCACCTCCAGGCACACAAATGTAAACTGACATCTCTCATAAGCCCCTTCTCCATGGTAATCAGCTTCAAAAATAAGAGTAGGGCCAACCGGTGGCACAGTGGTTAAGTTCACACCATTCCAGTTCAGCCGCCCGGGTTCACTGGTTCGGATCCCGGGTGCGGACATGGCACCGCTTGGCACACCATGCTGTGGCAGGCATCCCACGTATAAAGTAGAGGAAGATGGGCACGGCTGTGAGCTCAGGGTCAGTCTTGCTCAGGAAAAAGAGGGGGATTGGTGGCAGATGTTAGCTCAGGGCTAAACTTCCTCAAAAAAAGAAAAGAAAAAAGAGTATCCTCCCACGTTTATATTCTAAACTACTAATAGAGGTCATCTATAGTTAGTATACTTATTCATTCATTCAACGAGTATTTACCATGAGCCCACAAGGTGGCATGGCGAAGTGATTAGAGCACCAATTCTGAAAACAGGCAAATGATCTTTGAATCTCAGTTCTGACACTCTTTAGCCGTGTGATCCACAGCGAGTATCCTAACCTCTCTGGTCTCATTTTCCTCATCTGTGAAATATACCAGTTCCCGCCTTTGTACCAGTGCTCTCTCTTTCTGGAATGCCTTTCCTCCAGAGAGACCCGTGGCTAACTCCGTCACCTTCTTCAAGACCTGGCTCCACTCTCATTTCGATGATTCCCACTCCCCGACTCGGGTTACTCTTCAACCACCCCCTGTCTCCACCCCTACCCTCCTGATCCTTCTTACCCTGACTTCTTCATTTCTCCCTAGCGCTTGTGATATTCTAATATGTTAGGTACTCTATCAGTCATCACATCTATCGCTTGGCGTCCATCTCTTCCTGCTAGCCTGCATGCCCCACCAGGGCAGAGATCATGTTTACCGTGCATCTCGAGCATCTAGAACAGTCCCGAGCACATACCCGGTGCTCCATGAGTGATTTTTGAGTGAAAGAATGTTCTATCATCGGAGCAGAAGAGCATCAAAGAATGCGTTTATTTGCAGAAACATGACCTTTTGGTCATTTGAGTACTAAGAGTTTCACCAAAAAGGACACATTTTTTAAAAAGTAACCATAGCATATACGGCTTATTCACTCGATCCTCAATAATCACATTCATTGTGGACTATAGACAGATATTTCCGAAAGAGTTGCAGATCCTTGCAGAAAGTCAGGTGATTAGTAAGGACTGAAGCCCAGGGCCGAAAGCTGGGTCTTTGCACTCTGTGCGTTTTCCCACCATTCACCGTAGTAAATTAGCAAAAACATATCTTTTGAGTATGGTCATCTTCATTTTTTCATGGCTGAAAGCGTGATTCCTACACAAAACCTTAGTTTACTTGTTTCTCCCTCACCTTAGATGAATGTGTTAGATTTCATGAGCTATGCAAACAGAAGGCTAAGCATAAGGCTCAGTGGTAACTAACCTAGAGGGCACTTGACTGGATCATGTCAAACCCCAGCAGGTGGTTCAGTTCGTTACAGATGAGAAAGCTCCCCTTCTTTAACAGACTTTCCTCCACAACCTGTATTGGAAGCAGGCGATCAATAATATTGAAAATACTTGGCTCTAGACGTCAGACAGAGTGTAGTTCTAACAGGCTGCTTCCATGGCTGCACGTTGTGCTCAGAAGCTCAACACAGTGACAATTTTAGCCTCTTTCTTTCTTTCTTTCTTTTTTACTGCTCCATGAAGCTGATGATCTGGAAAGGATTTAATATGGGAATGCTAATCTCTTGCCTTTCTTTATATGTGAGCATTTTTGACAGTCAAGGAAAGCTATGCTAGGTAATTGATTTTTCTTGTTTCTCTGGAAAATTGGGGATAGCATTCCAGCACTTGAGAAGTTCTAGTATTTTCTCTCCCTGTGTCCCTATCCACGATGCAATAGTAGGTAGAATCCAAAAACTCAGTCTAGAACAAATGTGTAAAATTATACCAGCAAGACCGCCTCACACCCATTAGGATGGCTACTACCAAGACAAGAGGAAACAAGTGTTGTCAAGCATGTGGAGAGACCGGAACCCTGGGCACTGTTCCTGAAGGTAAATGGAACAGCCACTGTGGAAAACAGTACAGCGGTTCCCCAAAACACTAAACACAGAATTACCATATGATCCAGCAATGTCGCTTCTGAGTATATCCTCAAAAGAATTGAAAGGCGGATCTCAATAGGATATTTGTACAGCACGTACACAGCAGCATTACCCACGATAGCAAAAACATGGAAGCAACCCAGGGGCCTGTCAACGGATGAACAGATAAGCAAAAGGTGGTACACACATACATTGGAATATTATTCAGCCTTCAAAGGAAGGAATTCTGACACATGCTACCACATGGATAAAGCTTGAGGATGTTATGCTAAGTGAAATAAGCCAATTGCGAAACGACAAACACTGTATGATTCCACTTATATGAGGTCCTTAGAGTGGTCAAATTCACAGAGACAGAAAGTAGATGGCAATTGCCAGGGGCTGGGAGGCGGGGAAATGGGGAGCTAGCATTTAATGGGTGTGGAATTGCAGTTTTTGCAGGATGAAGAGAGTGCTGGAGATGGATGGTAGTGACGGTTGCACAATATGAATGTGCTTAATGCTACTGACCTGTACACCTAAAAACAGTTAAGATGGAGATTTTCCATTATGTATATTTTTCTACAATAAAAAAATTAGAAAAACATTTATTCCAGGAGGAGAGGAATCAACCCGCTCTACTTTCCCACCCGACACTGCTCCGACCAAGGACCCTAATTAATGAGTCCACTTTGTGAGAGTCTAATGTCTCCGAGGCCAAGGTTATTGGGCAGCAAGACCTGGTCTCCTGCGGCCACCGACCACGCCCTTCCCTTAACTGCGTTCTCACAGCCAGTGTGCTCCTGATCATGGGCAGGAACGAGTGGATGTGTCTGCATGTTCACGACGTCCACAGACAGGCAACCCCGTGCACATGTCCCTCTAACTCTGTCATCTCAAATATAATACAAAGAGAGTTTTTATTTATACATCACATTGGGCTCCACCAGTAAATACATATTATTGCAATTGTGGGTTTTATTGAGGTGCTAGAGATTTTTAAATCCTCTTCTTATTATGTTTTTTCTTTAAACTAGTTATAAAAATTGCTGTTATTCTTGCAAAAGGAACAGAAACTTCATGATGACAACTGAATACACATGTTTGTTAACCTTCTTTCCCACCCCAAAAGACCGATAGGAGGATAGCAAAAGAATAAAAAAGGAATAAATTCATGGAAATAAAGAGACTCAGAGGGGAGCCCTGAATGGATTACAGATTTCAACAAGCTTCTGAAAGAAAACGGAGGAAGGATATTGGCTGGTAGACCATGGTGGAGAAAGCCTCCAAGAATATTCTGGAGGGGGCTTAGATGGAGGAGCATGCCAGAGAGCCTTCAGCCTTGGATTCAGCAGGGATGAAGGTTAAGAATGAGAAGGGGGCTGAAAACAGGAGGGAGGGGATTTACTGCGAGCCTGACAGCAAAAGAGCTACGCCACTGGCTCCACTCCCCATCTCATTAATTAGCATAGTACTTGCAACAGTTGAATATGGTAGTCGAGAAGCATTTTGTATTATGAAACAATTTGTATTACTTTCAAGTTTGTGTTTATGTAGGACTAAATGTAATATGTTTCTGTTTCATATTTACCTTAATTTACAATTTAAAAATTCTAATTATGCTTTCCATTTATATACATTTACCTTTGAATTTGATTCCTTTAGATCATTAGCTTCAAAAGAATATAAATATATCTAAAAATCCTGATTAAACAACATAATCAGTGAATTTGCTAAAATGCAGGCAAGAAAAATCAATTTAATGGAATATATATAATAATTTATGAATTATGTGTGTCTTTATTGCTCATCCAAATAGCACCAGCCCGCTGACAGAGTGCCTAGACAGGTGCAAAAAATAATTAAACCAAGTCATCTTTGGTATCTGCTGTCTTTCAGTCATATAGAAACCACAGCTTTACATGTATTTTTCAATTTTACTGTTATGAAGGTGTATTTGCAAGCTAAGAGGAGACAGTATATTTTATTTAAAAGTGTTATAACAATATATAACTTTTCAATATTTAGATGCATGGCATATGGGCTTCCATTTGTGTTCTTGCCCTAGCCCACAAATATTAGGGCGGGCCTTCAAAGAGGCACCAGACAGTCCCCAGGAGTCACTCAGTCCGCTTAGCCCAGTGGATGCAGCTCTGGCAGAAGTGGGTGCACTGTGGTGTCAGAGCACAAGGGAGGGCCAGGGCCAGGTCTTTCATCTTTGTATCTCCAATATGAACACTGCGTACATGTTTGGGGAATGAATAAAAGAACATATGCAGGCATGGATGAGGTACCTATAAATGCAATAAATAACACAGCAATAAATATTAGAAACAGATGGCAAAAAGTCATACAAAAGCAGAGCAATAGACAGTGTCAGGCACTTGACCTAACATAGATATCCTAGAAAACACTCATGAGTTCTGCATTGGTTGATATTTGATTGACCTTCAAGGTCATATGAAAACGGCTTCAGGAGGAATTGGAAGGACAAGGGGCATGCTAGCAAAGAGACTCTATACTCCCATGAAGCCACTCTTAAGCAAGTTTCATCCCTTAAGCTAGAATATCATTTCTCACTATAAAGTCTTTCAGCAAATTCACTCTTCAATAAAAGTGTGCCGTAGAGCATTACTGCTGATTTCGTCTGAGGAAGCAGTAACGCTCTGGGTCTTTAAAAGAGTATTGATTTTTAGTGCAATTTCTCATTTCATTATGAACAGGACTGGTCTTATATTTCTTTTCCCGCTCCAGAAAGAACAACTTTTGCATAATCAGGTATTTCTATCTTTGGACTGACGGAAGATGGATAAAGAGTGAGGAAGGGAGCAACAGAAGTAGCAGTGCAGTGATGTCGTCTGGAGTGTATATTATGTCATCTCTGTGGATTTGCGTAATTGATATTTCTCTCAATGATCATGGAAGCTGGATGACATTCCTTGGGCAGCAGTTTGATCGGGAGGATGTATGTATGTGTTTCACTGATAAGCCTCAACCCTAGCTGCATTTTAGAGTCACTTGGGAGCATTTTCAAAGGATCCTTGTCATGCTCCCCACCCCCAAAGATGAATCGAGCCAGAACTGCTGCATTAGGTAGACGGGCACCAGCAGTTCTAGCTACTTAACACCACATGAGACGTTAAACAGGGTCAGTGCTGAGGGACTGAATGCCTCCAGGTTCTATCTGGGGTTCCTTAGGTGGAGCACAGAGCAAAGGACAGGAGCTCCAAGAAGCGGCTGTTCTAGGCAGGTGGCATGCAAAGGCAGCAGGTCTCCACTTAGGGTAGGCTCTGTCCAAACAAACAGCAGAAGATTACACACGAGTGCTGACCTGCCTATCTTCAAGGCATAATTTGTTTAACTCTGGACTTCTTTGGGTCAAAAATCCTGTCTTCTTTATCCTTGTATCACTAATGGCTACCATGGTGCCAAGAGCAAGTATTTGATCAACAACTGGTGAAAGAATGTATGTGTGAATGAATAAAAATTGATGTTAATAAGAGACTTCCTGTCACAATTTTGGTGTGAAGTCTGAAAAGGCGGGAGAACAAAAGGTGGGTAGAAATTGGCCCACATTTGCCAAAGGGAACAGCCAGATCACCCAAGCAAAGGAAGTGTTTTGAAACTCTTATCCCAGTGCACACTTCAAGAGTTTCCCAAGGTTAGAGGTGAAGAGGTCAGGGAGAGGATTTCCTTGGGGAGAAGTGCTGGTATGCTGTGGACATCCCACCCCACCCCACTTCCACTTCTGCTGCAAGGAGAACCATGGGGAAGTTGATACGGGTCCCCCGAGCCTAGGAGACCAGCAGAAATCTGTACATGAGAAACCTCCAAGGCCAGAGGCAAGTGACTAGAAACTGCTTACATGATGAGTGAGGACAAGTGGCCAAGTTGGATAGGGTCTGCCCTCCCAGAGTTTGTCAGGGCAAAGGATGCAAGAATGTCTTCTGGGAACCACGTGGCCCAGTTGGCAGCCACCTTAAGATAACCATGCCCAAGAGGGCTTCTTGCTAGAGTCAAGGTTCCCTCAACAGAGGAAGCAGGAAGAATACCGTCAGTCACAGAAGTCCGGGGCTGAGGGGTGGGGGCCGGCCAGTATGGAGAGAGAAAGCAGTTCCTTCACATCTATGGAACTTCACATGAAAAGCTGCCAGCCGTGAGGCATCCCCAGAGGACTCACAAATGCATTGCAAGAGAGTCAGTTTTGAAAATCTACAAGCCCAATGAGAGTCAGCTTCAACACCCACCAAACCCAGAGAGCGCCATCCAGATCACGACAATCCCAATAAAGAAGCCCTTCCCTGGCCCCACTTTCTCTGAAAAAAGGCCTAGGAGAGAGAAGCCTTAAAGCACGGAAACAGGGGAGCCAGCTCAGCCGCCTTCCCTATTGCAGGCCCAAACTACAGGCGAGAGGAGCTTTCACTTCAAGTCGAGTTTAGAGCTGTAACTATTACACAAGAGTGGATCTGTAATTCCTGAAATGAAACTGTTTCGTGTGTGTGTGACCAAGGGTAACCAGAAGACTTTATCTATGTGCAAGTGGAAAAGATTCTGGGTCTACCAGAGTCTGTGCCCAAGGGAGAGAAGGAACTGGCCCGCCAAGTGGGTTTGATCAAGGGCGTAAAATTCTTTGTCATACGACTCTTGTTCAGTGTAATGGACGCTCTGGTTAAGGTCTGAATTCAGGAAGTGGTTGGTGGTTTAAAAAACACAGGTTTTCTGGGGCAGGCCTGGTGGCATAGTGGTTGGGTTCACACACTTCACTTCAGTAGCCTGGGGTTCATGGGTTTGGATCCTGATGCAGACCTATACGCCGCTCGTCAAGCCATGCTGTGGTGGTGACCCACATACAAAATAGAGGAAGACTGGCATAGATGTTAGCTCAGGGACTATCTTCCTCAAGAAGATAGAGGAAGATTGGCAATGGATGTTAGCTCAGGGCCAATCTTCCTCACCAAAAACAACACAGGCTTTCTGAATCTTACAAAGTATGCTATCTAGATATTCTCAGTGCTTCTCAAATCATTTCTTGGGGTATCCATGAGCCATTTACAAATTATGCAGATTGCACACTGACCCTTTTCAAGTTATGGCAGAGAGTAAACGAGGGAGGCAATGCCACGTCTGAGAATGCTGATTTGGGACTCAGAGTCCAGGCTGTGAGACAATGCTTCCCCCCAAGCCAGGTGACCAATCATTGTACCACAGATGATTGATTAGGTGATGCCTTAGTTTGGTGGGGAGGTAAGGACGTGAGGCAGGGAAGGGAAGGCAGCAAAAAAGGGATGTGTAATTAAGCCAGCCACCATTGTAGGCAACTGGGAAATGGTGTAAAAACACACCCCAGAATTCTCCCCTGGAGGGGTGAGGGAGCTGGGGCTTTCTGCCTCAATTGGCATCAGTCTTTTAGTGAGGGCTGCACCTAGGGCATGAATTCCCCTACGTTTAAGGCCTGGTCTGCATGAGGGTAGAGAAAATGCCCAGGCACAGAGATGCAGACCTGGGATTGGCAGTGGGCTGCAGCACATGGGAATGGTGAGTCTGAGGCACTCCTGCTGTCTGCTATAGCACATCTCTTCCATCATTCAGTTCCCTTGTACCCTCCATGAAGTTCACACTGTCCTATCACTGACCCTTCAATGCAGTGGCTGGTCACAATTTCTTTTCTTTTCTTTTGGTGAGGAAGATTTCACCCTGAGCTAACATCCGTTGCCAATCTCCTTCCTTTTTTTTTTTTCTTGAGGAAGATTAGCCTTGAGCTAACATTCATGCCAATCTTCCTCTATTTTGTACGTGGGTCGCCACCACTGCATGTCTTGAAGAATGGAGTAGGTCCGTGCCCAGGATCCAAACCTGTGAACCTGGGCCACCAAAGCAGAACACGCAGAACTTTAACCACTTGTCCATGGGGCTGGCCCCACAATTTCTTCAAAGAAAGACTTATAACAACAGGAGCATCAATGAGAAAAGCTACAATCAGTGCTGTTGTAGATAGCCCTGAAGCTGCAACTGATATCCATCATCTCCCTCTCTCCACCCTTCTAGACTCCCTCATCCTTGCCACCACTTCTGCTGGTCTAGCTTGCTTGCTTGTGGGGGTTATGCTCACCCTCATCCAGGAGCAGTCTGAGCCTGTGCCCTGGTCAGGCTGTGCTCGCTGCAACTGCCCATTTATAGACATAGCAGCACGAAGAGGTGCCCCAGCGAATCTCCTGTAACTCTAGATTTAGTGAAATCCTTTCTATGTCTCTTAGGAAAAGTGTCCCTCTCCTGGGAGTCAGGGTTTCTGATCCCATATTGCTTAATGTTACAGGAATGGGAAGCACAGATTTCCTAAGTGGGCCACTGAGAGTAATGGGGAGAGGGTCCACTCCTACTTTCACCTCTTCTGTCCTAGACCCATGCACCCTACCTATCAGGAACACAGCCATATGACTGCCGTTATCCTGGCAGCCCTGGGTAATATGATATGAGACAGGACTAGAGGATACTGTGGTCTTAAGTCCACTGTGGCACATCCTTCACCCTAACCTGGGTCCCTGGGTCACAACATTGTTAATGGACTCCCACACGAAAATCAGACTCTCTGTGTGATTGGACTGGCTGAGGAACTGTGGGGCAGGAAAGGCAAACCCATATCCACAATATGTATCAGTTCCAGGGAGGATGAATTGCTGTCCACTCCAGGGTGGCAGGGGTCTGATGGAATAAACCTGCCACCATGTTCTCCTCGAGGACTCAACATCAGCCTCTGCTGTTGACAGGTCAGACATTCAGCAAGGGCAGTTGCCAGAGCAGCTTTGGCAATCCCATGCTGCTGGGCCCATGGGCAGCCTCCATCCTTGCCATGAAGGCTTCTAAATTCATGAGCCTGTTCTGCAAGCACTAGAGTGACTAGACATAGTGGCTGGCCGACTTCCACTGGATGAGCCTTCTTCTCCATCTGGCTGATCAGTGCCTCTTCTGCAGTGGATGGTCTCTGGCTGGTACTGAGGTAAGACCTGGTGTGAGATCTGTTCACCTTATGTCCAATTCTTAAGACACATCTATATGCCTGTTTCCCAGACCTCTTCCTCCTCGATCTCCCAATCTGTCTCCTTCAAGGAACAATCAGCCATGCCACTCACTACTGCCCAGAAGTGTATGTACGTTCTTACCTCAGGCCACTTCTCCATTCGTATGAAGTTGACAACCAGGTGTCATTTCCAAAGCTGGGACCCATAAGATAATTCAGAAGTCCACCATGAATGGTGCTGTAGTGTGGGAACAGTCCATTTTTGCCTCCCATCAACACATGGAGCTTATATCAGTTTTTTCTTCTTCCATCAGCTGGTCATAGAAAATACCCCGTGAGACCATAAGTATGAGCTGAGGAAAAGTCATTGTGCAACAAAAGTAAGTAGCATTGGGGGTCTGTTACTTACTTGGAACTACTTGGACCAATCCTAAATGTTTCAGTTCATTATATAACAGATTACTATTGTGTCCACTGGATCTTACGAGTCAGTGGGCCTAACGATGCCAAGCTCATGCCTGTCATCTCTGGTCACATAGTTGTTTGATCATGATTATGCGCTTACTTAGGGCCCAGTAGCATTCCAGGAGCTTATTTTGGAATTGTGGCTAATTCTCTGATGTAGATGGCATGGGATTGCTTCAAAACTCTAGGAGCCTGTGCCACAATATCCTGTTGGGGCTTTCCAGAAACTCCACACTGTACTCCAGTCTACCAAGGGCATCTGTAGCACCATGAGGATGTGCTCAAGAGGCCATTCGAACCTATTCTAAAGTCCTCTCTTTCTTTGGTACCTATTCAAAACTGGTAGCCTTCCAAGTCATCAGACAAATGAGTTGGAGCAGAATTCCTAATGACGTATGTCTTGGATCCAAAATCCAAAGAGGCCTACCAAGAGCTGTGTAAGACACAATGATTTGTCTGTTTAGGAAGTTCAAGGTATAATGACTCCCCTTTTACTTTGAAAGGGATGTCTGGCCATCTCTCATTTTTTTGAACCCTTAGAAACTTCTTCAATATGGCAAACCCCTAAATCTTTGTAGGATTTATCTCCTACAGCGTGCCACACATGTGTCTTATCAGGGCAACCAGAATACTTATATTCTGCTTCTCAGGTTTAATTATTGTAATGTCAACAATATGGTAGACCAGTGTGATGTTATGTGGAATGTCCAGTTGGTCCAAGTGCCTTTGGACCTATATTGTGACAGAGAGCAGAAGAGTTAATAATGGCCCTGGGGCAAGAGTCTGAATGCATACTGCTATCCATTCCTTCCTCCAGATACAGATTGTGAGGGAAGTGGTCCTTCCTCCCAATTCAGATTGAGGAAAAGATATTTGCCAGATTAATATCTGCATATCAAGAGGCTGTGTCAATCTGGGCTGGTAAAGATACTGTATCCGGCACAGCAGTTGCCACTGGAGCTACCGCTGGTTAGATTTATAGAGTCCATAGTAATTAGCTATGATCTAGCTCTTTGTTACGAGGGATATATTGGTGAATTAAATAAAAGTATGCTGGGAACCACCATGTCTACACCCTTTATGTCTTAGGGAGTGTTACTAATCTCTGCCATTCCACCCAGAATGTAGTATTACTCCTGATTTACTATCTCGTCTGGGGGGTGGGAATTTCAGGGTAGGTCGGGGAAAATCTTAAGGAGGGTAAGTATTAACTTGAGCAGCATCTACAATTGTGAACACTCTGCATCTTTTATAGGCAGAGAGGGGCTGCTCTCCTCCACCAGTCGAGAACGAGCTACTTCTGAGCTTCAAAGTTCTCAAGGGCATCTGCCCAGATGTTTCACTCCTGTCTCAAGCACTAACTGTAATGTAGAAGACTTACTGGGACTGAATTGAGCCTTGTTTGCAATTCTACTACTCTCACCATCAGATCTTGGTCCAAGTTTTCAACCTGAACTGCCCTCCATCTACAAGAGATGATGGACTCTTTAAACCCTGCCTTAGAGAACTTCTAGCTCTTACACCTTGCCCTGAACTGGTGGTTGAACATCACAGCCTGTCATTTTCTTCTTTCAGCATGTCAACAGCACTTACCAACAACCAATGTAACTCCAAAGTCCTTATAAATAACACTGCCGTATATCCCTCAAACGTTAGAGAGAATGCATAAGGCAGTACATCCCTTTGACTATCCCATTCCAACTCACCACCAGTGAGAATCCTAGTGTTGTCATGCTCAGCGTACCAGGACTGGTTATGAGCTCACTTACATCCAGCAATCAGTGCCTTGTTGTTCAGAGAGTGACCCATTACACAATCCCATCTTGAGAATCTGCTCCTTAGGATGCTGGCATCAACAGTTTTGGTTTGAATTTCCCCAGAAACAGCCCCAGAGACAAGGATCCAAAAGCAAATTGTTTATTTGGAGGTGCAGGGAAGACTGATATGGGAGTGGGGAAGTGACACAAAGGAAAGAAGGCAGCCGAGAAAGGGTGCACTGTGAAAACAACTTCCCTCGTGGGAGAGTGGAGCTTAAGCCCATGGTGGGGAGGGGAGCAAGAAATCAGGAAAATGGTATAAAACACACACCTCAGACTCATCACACTTGAGGAACAAGAGAGCTGAGGCGTTTGTGTATCAACTGTTGTCAGTCATTGGTTCAGGCTGTCCCCTCTCTGGCATTTCTAGCCTGGTAGCACAAGAGGGAAAAGCTTTCTGGGTTTCTGGATGAAGTACCCAAGCAGAGAGATGAGATCCTGGAAGTTTGATGTTGGTTTAAGCACATTACATTCATAAGGTTGAGGGACATGGGTGGGGCACGGAAGCATCCATAACAAACGATGAGGCTGAGAGAGTGAACACACGATAGGAAAAAGTTTTATGGGAAATAATATGAATATTTTTGATATATTGAATTTGAGGTGCCTCTGGAATATACAGCGGGATACATCTAAAAGCACTTGAGCTTAGGAGGGAAAAACGAGCTCTGGAAAGAGGTCTAGAAATTTGGAAGGCTTTATAATAAAAGATGCTTGAAACCACAAGAGTGAAAGAGATCAATCAGTTTGGGAAACGCTGGAGATCGAACACTGAGGAATCTCTCTATTTAAGGAAGATAAAAGAGAAGCCAGCAAAGGGAAGGAAGGGAGGGAGGGAGGGAGGAAGGAAGGAAGAAAAGAAAGAAGGAAGGGAGGGAAAGAAAAAGAAAAATGTGGGAGAAGACTGTATTGGAAGTCAGAAGAAGTGAATTGATTTAAGTTCAACAATGTCAGTTGGATTGTCTTGGCCAGGGTTATTTCATTTTTCTTCACTTCAGCCTCACTAAAATCAAGTTAGGATATCAATCTTTATTCAGCTTTCACTGGCTGTACTTACTGAATCTCTTAGGTTATAATAAAGACTGGTGAATTCTTTGGGCTACAGGAGTGTGATTCCTTATCATTAGTACTACTGCTCACCATCACTTCAAAAGATTTCCTAGCTTGATGGGAAAGCGGGGGAGATAACAACTAGCTTTTTATGTGGCCTTACTTCCTTTGCTGTAAAATGAGTTCTTGGGTGAAAAAAAGTGTTATGTGGGATACCATAATGGTGAGCAAGGCTTTCTGTAAGCCCACAAATAGTGCTGCCGACAGGAGCACGGTGATCAGGGAAAGCAATCTATATTCAAATCCAGAAGGATAACAAACCCCTGCCCTCTCCCTGATGGAGATAGATATAGGTATAGATGGTATGGATGGAGATATGTACAGCTTTCTGTGTGGAGCATCCCTAGGTGGTTGGGGAAGTCGCTAGACCGAGACAGTTGTGTTTAACTGGAATGTCCTTTGTTACTTCCCGGCTTGGCCAAAATATCCCCCATAAACCCACAGGTCGGGAATCCTTGGCAGGATACAACCCAGGAAGGCTGTCCCATCTTGAAAAAGTTAGAAACCTTGGATCTGAGAGAGCTCTGCTGAGATGGAATAATTTTTTCATTCAGCTTACAAAGCCCTGGCAGCTCCCATTTCCCAGCAGGCAAAAGCAGAGTGATCAATTCTAAACAGAATCTCTACTGAGAGCATTTTAATCAACCAGAATGAGTACAGAGCAGCTGGCTTGCCACCAAAAATTCACAAACATGTTTGCACCCAATTGGAAAACAGTAAACATCAGGCACCAGGCCAGGTCCATTTGGTGTATTAATTTCTAGGTCTAAAATGGATCTTAGAGGCAAACTCATTTTTTCTACCCTCAACCAAAAGAATATCCTTTTCTTCCTACCATCTAGATTATCAGGACAGAACTAGCTTAAACTCAGATTGCGATAATCAGGATAGTTTTAATATCTTATGGTATTTTTATATACAAAACTATAGACTAAGAATAAGGAGGGATGTACAGAGAGGATGGGTGGTGGGAGTCAGCATAGGGGAATCTAATTTCACCTCTTTACCATTTTCTCTCATTTTCAAGATAATTAGAATCATTCGTCTGACTTTGAGCGTGTGACTATAACATAAAGAGACTTCCACAGCAAAGCTTATGTATCTAAATGAAGGCAGACACTATGGAAGAAAAATAATTATTCTAAGGATGTTGCCATTGTTCAATATATTTTTGAATTCCTTCTTCAGAATGTCTCTCAAGGCCATCAGGAAATTCAATCTTATAGACCGAACTCACATTTAACAGTAAAATATTTCTAAATTTATTCATCCACTTATATCTGGCTTGACTCTGAATGACTTTTGGCAATTTTAGAAATTGAAATACACCTTCAAAAGACATTTTGCCATCTCTAAGGGTTCTCAAAGCAATATGTCTATGAAGGATAGCCCAAGTATGATTTCCAAATATATTTTGACCAATTGTAGTGTCATTAGAATAAGTATTTAGCTATCTAAAGGGACTACTTCAGTAGTTTTCTGAATGTAGAAGCTCTTATGTTAAAAATTAGTCGTATTACTTTGTAATATTTACTATTCTATAATTCATCAAAATGGGAAATAACTTCTTAATTCCTCCCCTCCATATGGAGTCTTTTGGAAAAACATAACATATTTGAGTGTTGGTAATTATTAAATTTATTGGTGATGGCCTATTCCTCAGATTTGTTCTCCTCACACCATCTTCTGGTTTAACTCAATTCAGTTATGTTTATTCCCAAAGTACGCACCATGGAATGCTAGATCCATAAGATAAAGCACAGGTTCTACGATGGAATAAATTTAAGAAACGCAGCCTGCTATATTGCCTCCTGGATGGTCACAAGGAATATAAATGCATCAAACGTGCCCCAGAGCTCAGCTCTAGCTACACGGACTTCCCAGGTGGCTTCATCAAGACTTAGGCTTTCCTCCCACAATCCTCTCCTCCTCAAGTCTTCCTATTTCAGTAAATGGCCACAGTGTACTTCTCGTTGCTTAAGCTAAAATCCTTGGAGTCATCCTTGACTCCCCCGCCTTCTCTTACAACCATATCCAATCCATTAAGAAATCCTGTTGGGTCTAATTTAAAAATAAATTTGTCTCACCTCTTGCCACCTCCACCACTATCACTTTGGTTCAAACCATCACCAACTCTCCTCTAAATTACCACACCAGCCTCCAAACTTGTTTCCCTACTTTTGTCCTTGCTCCCCTTGAGTCTACTGTCAACATAACAGCCCAAATTATGTTGCTCCTCTGCCCAAGCCCCACAAATGGGGCCCACTCTTACTCAGCATAAAAGCCAAATTCAAGTCGTGACCTTCATGTGATCTACCACATATGGTCCATTTTTCTGCTCCCCCATCCTGCCTTCCATCTCTGTCCCATCTCTTTTATCTCCTTTTCTATCACTTTCCTCCTGGACTAATCCACTCCTGTCATACCAGCTTCTTTGCCATTTCTAGAACATACCAGTTGTACTTGTATCAGCTTTTGTATTTACTCTTCCTTTAAATACTTCTTCTCCAGACAGCTGCATGGCTCTCTTCCTCACTTCCTTCAGGTTTCTACACAAATGTCACCTTATCAAAGAAGCCTTCCTTGACCACCATCCTATGCAATCACTCCCCCACCTCCTCACCCCAGACTGTCCCTCTGTATTTCCTCACTGTGCTTTCTTTCTCCCCATGGCACTATCACCACCCAGCTCATCATATCTCTGTATATTTATTATATGTCTATCCATGAGGATGTAGGCTCTATGAGAGCAAGGTCTTCTTATTGCCTTCACCTGAGTTCCCAGTGGCCAGAGTGGTGATTGGCGTAGTGGGTACTCAATAAATATTTGTTGAATAAATAAATGTATGAAAGTTTCTGAGAGACCGTCCAGTAAATAAACCTGTTTAACCACCATTCCTAAGCATATGTATTCTAAAACCCACATTTTAAAGCATAATACCTAGTAACAGCTTATTGAACACACTTTGGAATCTTAAGAATGTCAGATGGAGTCCTGCCTTACCTGTCCTTACCTAGTGAAGGAGAGGAAACACAAACAGGGAATTCAAAGCAACATGGCAAGTGAGGAAATAGACGTATGTGAGGGCTGCCATGAAGGTACAGGGTAAGGCGTTTAATCTAAACATGGGCCTCTGGGAAGCCTGTGTCCAGGAGGAAATTCCCAACTGTGCTCCTACAGATATATGCTTCTGTAACTTTGACTTGTATATAAATTTGCCAGTCATTGTTAATTAATAGTTTTAACTGATATTTTGTAGAAATAAAACCTCCTACCTTTGATAAAAATTTGGAAAAATTAAGAACATAATTTGGGGGCCTTTTTAACAAAAGCAAGATCAAGGAGATGACAAATGTTACTTAACTCAATAATGTCCAGGGTGTTTATTTTGTAATGAGAAGATTGAAACAAATGTTAATAAGGGGTTATATCTTTCTCATTTGAGACGGATTTTCTTGTCACTAGAAAAAAATTACATTTGCTGCCATGGGGTACACTTTGCCTTTGGGCAACTCAGGAGGAAATGAGCTGTGGTGGCCACTATAGGAACTGGGACACCCATTATCTTTTCACTCTAAGACAAAAGCACGTGCCCTCGCCTGCCCCTCCCACCTGCATATTTGGCACAGCCTGCAGAGACGAAATCTTTCAGTGTCTGAGTCTGAGAAACTGGAATCTTTAAGACAGTAGAAGAGTCTTAGGACTACAATACCTCCCTAACGTGGCAAGGGGTAGAGTTTTCCAAGGGAGAGGATGGGGAAAATTCATAGTAGGGAGTGGGTTCTGAACTGGGACTGCAGAAAGCAAAAGTGAGATAAAGAGGAATATAGAGTGAGTGATCGCTCCAAAGACAAAACCTGGGGCCTTCTCTCTTCTTCAGCACTGCTCCCAGAGGGATTAGCTGGATCAGAACATAACTGTGGATCCTCATGCTTTCTACTGATTAAGATGTTCTCATGGACATTTATCATTATTCCCGCTGGCACCTCTAAATTCTTCCTATTTGGGGAAACTCCACAATTGTATGAAACTTTGTGGGAGTCCAATTAAATAGGCTAAGAGTAACCTGAGACTGCCTCTCCCCATCCCTGGAAATTAAGGCATGGTCACCAACCAGACTCAACCAATCATTAGAACTCTCAGTCTTGAACAAGATATGCAAAGATAAAAGATCAGTGATAAATGCTATTTAAAAATTTTCTAAGTTGACATATAGTAAATTTCACCCACTTTATTATACTGTTCCTTCAGTTCTCACAAATGGATAGAGACATGCACCCACAACCACAATTAAGATACAGAACAATTCCATCAACTCCAAAAAACTCCTTTGTGCTGTCCCTTTATGGTCAAACCCTCACCCTGGCAACCACCAATCTGACCTATGTCCTAGTTTTGCTTTTCCAAAGTATTATACAAATAGAATCACAAAATATGTAGCCTTTCGAGTCTGTCCTGTTTCACTCAGGCTAGTACATTCGAGATGCATCTATTTTGCTAGGTATATCAATAGTTAATTCATTTTTATTACTGTATAATATTTCATTGTTATTCATATGGCAATGCCAAGAATCTGAAATAGTTAAGACAATTTCAAAAAAGGAGAACAAAGTTGGAAGACTCACACAATGTGATTTCAAGACTGACTATAAAGCTACAATAATCAAGATAGTATGGAATTGGTGAAAGGATAACCATATAAATCCATGGAAATGACTAGAGAGTTCAGAAATTGACCCACATAAATATAGTCAATGGATTTCTGACAAAGATGCAAAAGAAATTCAATGGAAAAAGGATTGTCTTTTCAACAAATAGTGCTGGAACAATTGGCTATCTATGTGCAAAAACATGAAACCCTTATCTCTACCTCACACCTAATTCTTTTCATATCTGTAGGGTCTGTATTAATATCTCTTCTTTTATTCCTGATATTGGTAATATGTGTTTTCTCTCTTTTTTTCTTGGTCAATTCAGGTGGAAGGTTTTTTTTTTAATCTTTACAAAGAACCATCTTTTAGTTTCATTAATATTATTGTCTAAGACTTTTATTTGTCTTCTTAATTTCCATTTTTCTGCCTTCTTTGAATTTCTTTTTTTTTCTCCCTAGCTTCTTAAAGTGGAAGTTTAGATGATTATTTTGAGGTCTTTCCTTTTTCTTTCTCTCTTTTTTCTTTTTAAATGTTGGTACCTGAGGGGCTGGCCCCATGGCCGAGTGGTTAAGTTTGCACACTCCGCTGCAGGCGGCCCAGTGTTTCATTGGTTCAAATCCTGGACGTGGACATGGCACTGCTCATCAAACCATGCTGAGGCTGTGTCCCATATGCCACAACTAGAAGGACCCACAATGAAGAATATACAACTATGTACTGTACTGGGGGACTTTGGGGGGAAAAGGAAAAAAGTACAATCTTTAAAAAGAAAAAGATTGGCACCTGATCTAACATCTATTGCCAATCTTCTTTTTTTCTTTTTCTTCTCCCCAAAGACACCCCCAGTACATAGTTGTATATTCTGGTTGTAAATGCCTCTGGTTGTGCTATGTGAGATACCACCTCAGCATGGCCTGATGAACAGTGCCATGTCTGCACCCAGGATCCGAACCGATGGAACCCTGGGCCACCAAAGTGGAGCATGCAAACTTAACCACTCGGTCATGGGCTGGCCCCCTCATTTTTCTAACATAAGCATTTAATGCTATAAATTTCACTCTAAAAACTGCCTTACCTGTCTGCCATAAACTTTGACATACTCTGTTTTCTTTTTCACTTTATTAAAAATACACTCTAATTACCCCTGTGACATCTTCTTTGGCCCATTCAGTCCTTAGAAGTCTGTTATTTAATTCCAAAATATCTGATGATTTTTCAGAAACTTTCAGTTATTGATTTCTTACATAATTTCATTATGGCTAGAGAATATACTTTGTATGATTTCAATTCTTTAATTTTTAAAGCTTCGTTCTGGGGGCCGGCCCAGAGGCACAGGGGTTAAGTTCGCATGTTCTGTTTCTCAGCAGCCCAGGATTCACCCGTTCGGATCCTAGGTGTGGACATGGCACCGCTTGGAACGCCATGCTGTGGTAGGCATCCCACGTGTAAAGTAGAGGAAGATGGGCATGGATGTTGGTTCAGGGCCAGTCTTCCTTAGCGAAAAAAGGAGGATTGGCAGTAGTTAGCTCAGGACTGATCTTCCTCAAAAAAAAAGCTTCGTTCTATGGTTCAAGATATGATCTATCTTGGTGAATATTCCATGTGCACTTAAACATAATGAGTATTTTGTGGTTTCCTGAAATTTTCTATAAATATCATTTATACCAAGTTGATTGATAGTCTTGTTCAGGTCTTCAGATAATTTATTTTTTAGTTCTAAAATTTCCATTTGTCTCTTTTTTATAATTTCTACTTTTCTGCTGAGAATTTCTATCTTTGAATTCATTTCAAGAGTGTTTACCATCATTCATGATGTATGGTTATTATAGCTAATTTAAATCTTTCTCTGATAATTCCAACATCTGGGTCATTCTATGTTGCCCTCTGTTGATTCTGTTGGTTATTGTCTCCTGGGTTTTTGTGGGTTGTTTTTGTTTTTGTTTGCATACTGGTCATGTTTTTGGATTCTTTGTATTTTGAGTAATTTTGGATTCTATAATGAGCAATTTTGACTATTTGGGTCCTGTTAAAAGCCTCTGGAGAATGTGAATTTTTTTTCAAGCGGACAATAAACCTGGGTTGTTCTGAACCACAAAGTCTATCTCGCCTTTAGTGGGTGTTAGTCCCAATATCAGCTCATTTTTAAAGTCTCACCATGTTTGGGTGTGCCTGGTGAAGACCCAGAAGTTAGCCTTGGATCTGGTCAGTTTTGTACACGGCAGTTTATTTCTTGAAGTCTTTGTAGCGTTTCTTTGGGTCTGGTCTACATGTGCCCAACTTGGAGGTGAGCCTGGACTCAATGTTAGTTTGTGAAGAGAATTAGGGATCCTCATCTCTAGTCTCTCCTCTCTGGGATTTCTACCACACTCTGCTTCACAGTGGCCAGTTTTCTCCAGTTCCTCTGGCCAGAAAGATAGCGCACTAGCCTCCTGTTCTTTTGTGCAGTTCCACATAACTGGTGCTGCCTTAAGAATGAAGAAGAGGGGACAGCCCTGTGGCGCAGCTGTTAAGTTCACACTTTCCGCTTCTCAGCGGCCCGGGGTTTGTTGGTTCGGATCCCGGGTGCCAACATGGCACCGCTTGGCACGCCATGCTGTGGTAGGCGTCCCACATATAAAGTAGAGGAAGATGGGCATGGATGTTAGCTCAGGGCCAGGCTTCCTCAGCAAAAAGAGGAGGACTGGCAGTAGTTAGCTTAGGGCTAATCTTCCTCAAAAAAGAAAAAAAAGAATGAAGAAGAGAGGGAAAGAAAGGAGAAAAAAGACGGAGATTCCCTTACATGCTTTGGACAACAGGGGCCCCTTTTCCCAGTTCCTTTTCCTCAGAACTCAGTCTTCCCTTGGGGTTAAAGTTGGCTTCATCACAGTGGTGGCAGTGTAGTGCCATGTCTGAGGCTGGCCCTGAGCCAGGACTGGAACAGAAAAAATATAAAAAACAGAAAAAGAAAAGGGGGAATTTCCCCCCACACTCTCTGGAATGTGAGGATCCCTTTTCCCAGGCCTCCGGAAAGTGATGATTTCTCCCAGAGTTTTTCTGTCAGCACTTGCTGCCTCGTTGCACATGTCAGCCTGCCCCAAGTTCAAATCTAGGGAGTCAACAGAGGAAAAATAAACAAAAACATGAAACTCCTCCTCACTGTATGTTGTAAACCAAGTTTTGACTTCAGTCCCCGTTTCTCGCACGACCGTTTCCCCTTCTGAGCCCTCGGCTGGCTGCGTGATCAGTGGGAGAGAGAGGCTGCAGTCTACACCCTCCAGCTTGGCCAGCACAGAGATTTCAGCAACACTTCTTTACCCAATCAACAAACAGCAGTTTAGTTGGCTTGCTAACACACGTATATCAATGAAGAAATTAGCAATGACTTGATTATTGAATACTAGTTTCCCAGGACATTTGCCTGTAGGACAAAAAGACAACATGAATTAAGCGATACTGCACTCATAAAACCACGAAGGTGGATGTGGGCAAACCATCAGAGGAAGCGGTGAGCAGTTGCCAAGTTCTGTCAACTTTATAGAATTAGTTCTCTTGTTTTTTTTGTTTTGCGACAATTCATATCCTGCACCTTTTTTTAATATATAAAAATATTGATACACTTCTGCTCAAATAAGTTATTTCTCCCATCTCCACAGACCCTTTTGGCAGCAATAAGAAGTCCTCTTGCCAAAGCAAATAGAGAAGGGTGAGGGAGCACATAAAGAAAGGGGCAAAGGCACTTAACACATGTCAAAGTGAGCGCTGCCCCTCCAAATGAGTCTTTAACCGAAAAAGGAGGCCCTGAATATGCTGAAAACATTATTAAGAGATCACCCATTTCTATACTTTAGGACAATAAAAGTGAAATCAAGGGAGGTGAGGTGCTTTGTTCAAGGCCAACCAT
This sequence comes from Equus quagga, assembly GCF_021613505.1. NCBI lineage: Eukaryota > Metazoa > Chordata > Mammalia > Perissodactyla > Equidae > Equus > Equus quagga. Next base: position 130,634,288 of record NC_060273.1, read on the forward strand.
CTGTCTCCTTGTTGCTCCTGTTTCAGAATTTGGCATAGCAGTTACAGACGGAGTGGTTCATTTCGAGAAAGATTGCTTTGCGATTTGAAAGTTTGTAGATTACAAATCTTTTGCAACGCTGAGCAGACAGGATGGAAAATAGTAGGGGTAGAGGCACAAGAGGATGAAAGAGGAGAGAAGATGGAGTCCTAAAAAAAAGGATGAGGAGATGCAGAAAAGATCTGTCCTTGTGGCGGCATTGCTTTCGGTCCCATGGCCAACTCTATTGAGAACAAAATATTTTTTGCATTCGGGAGAAAACTCACATAAGAATAATATACATCAATGGTTGCACCCACTTAAAAGCCATTTGCCAATTAAAAAGTATTTAATTTGTCTTATTTCTCTCAAGCAGTACCCCAAAATCTAACCTTCTTTATCCACTTCCCGGTGACTTGGACAGATCATTTTTAGCCGATGGCTTTATACCTGCCTTAAATTTCTATTGCTGGGAAAGGAGAAGAAAACAGCTATTTTGAAGAAAACTGGCAGATTCTGCCACAGTAATTTTCGTTGAGGGGTTTTTGTTACAATACCTGTCAAGCAACATCTGTCCTCAAACAGACCTGGTGGGTATTTCATTACAAGCATTCGTTGGATGGTAAGTCCCTGGGCTTTACAGGATAATGCAGATATCTTGTTTTAAAAATTGTAGAGAAGTTGAGCTTTTGATTAGGAATTCTGTCTTAAACTCACGAAATGGCAGTATTCATACTTTATTAAAGAGGCAACCAATTTTTGCTAATTTGTACTTAAGTGAGCAAGAAATAATGATGAAATAAAGAATATTTCTTTATTCTTTATTTTCTCTCATTAAACTGAGGCTTGCACTGGACACGCTGGGAAGAATCTCTGGGTTCATAGCAGCCTGAGGCATCATTTATAGCAAGATCTTTCCTAAAGAAATTCACATAATGTACGAAATTCCAAGAAAAGGGCATTGAGGTGTTTAGTTTGTTATGACCCTTGGTGTTTAATACTCTGGATAAAACTGCTGAAAGTAAATTATTTCTCTTAGTTTACTAAACTAATAAATTGAAGTTTTACACATGAGTAGATACTCTTAAGGCATAAAAAGCTATAGGGTTAAAATTCAACAATAAGAAAACAAACAACCTGATTAAAAAATGGACCAAAGACCCAACTGACTCCCGAGTCTATCCCTTCCAGCCTGACTTCAGTCCTGCCCTGGCAAGGTCACCCAGCCTGGTCTCCGTCTGTTCAGGTCTCTGCTTTCACTCACCTGTCCCTACTACCTGAATGTCTCTCCTCCTCTCTTTACCTGGCTTCCTTAATCTTTTAGTTCAAGTCTAAGTTCAGCCTTGTCTCTTCCGGCAAACCTCCCCTTGTCCCTGCCTTAGTTCCACCCCGGATCTCCTCCCCGGGAACTGAACTTTGGTCCTGCAGTTATCATCGCATGTTGACAGACGTCCAAGGGTGCCTCCACCACAACACGATAAGCTCCCAGAGAGAGAACCCCTGCCTTTTCACCTGTGGGATCCCTGGTACCAGTACCACACTCAGCACATGATACGCATTCTAAAATGTTTATTTAGCAAACACAATAGGAGTGATAATTGGTGCTTTCACTCACCTGTGCCTTCAGGTTTGTGTTTTCTTAATATCTCAAACCTTTGCTTTGATGAGACAAAACTATTTCCTACTATTGAATGATCCTTTTGGTTCACAACAAAATTTGCAGCTCAAGCACAGTTTGCAAAGACTAATATCTTGTAGACAAGAGTGTCTGTCACAGTTGCTTTACTTCTTAATGAGCATGTTTCTTACTCCAGTGTGACTGCTGTCCTGCCTATTAGAGTTGCCTTGTACCAAATCAATAAAAGAGAATTCAAGGAAAGGGCAAATAATCCTGGTGGTAGTTACAGCACTGTTTCATGATGAGAAAACAAGATTGGAAGGGTTAATCACTGAATGGATTTAAAGTGCAAGATATTCTTAATCGTTGTTACTTTATAAATGAAGTGGACAATGCTTAGGTCACAAGTCAACTTTCACCCTTGTGAATTAGTGAAGGTAAAGCAAAATGAAGGGTGAACAATCCTTAGATGCCAGCTCAGAACATCTCAGTAACAGTAAGTGCTTCTCTCTGAGCATAATAGAGCAGGTTTCCCTTCAGCCGTATGAATCAAGCTTTGCAAAATAATGAATCTTTGAGCTTTGCCTGGCTTCACCCCATACGTCACTGCCCACAAGCTTCTGACTAAACAAGCCTTTCTATGTAAAACTTGGCTGCACTTTAGTAGCAGGACCTGAACCAAAAACAGGACTATACACGGACGAACTTTTGAATACTATTAATAGTTGGAAATTTCAAAATTCAAAAATCAAATATTAGATGGAGCAAAGTGATGGAATCATAGTCTTTATTGAAAGTGTTTCCCAGAATCTCCTCGGCCCAAGATGGTGGTGGGCCTGCAAAATCATAGATCCAAGAATGATTAAAAACAAACAAACAACAAAAAACAGAGGAGGTGTAGCTGTGCGAAGAGAAGCAGGTGTAGGAACCCTGGGGCTCTGGGAAGAGAGACGGAGAGAGAAGGTGCAGGACTTCCGTGTGCCCTTGAGGCTGGACGGGATGAGTTTCCCAAGATTCTCCTACCTTTTTGCAGTAAACCCCCTTAATTCTACTCATGCTTTTTTAATTTCTGTTCCTTATAACAAAATATACCCTAAGGTCACATTGCAACAATGTCTCAATAAGGTAGCATAATCAAATGCCACATGCACCACATACAGAGCTCAATTTTTTTAATAGAAATCTATAATTTTAATCTAACCAAAAATTTATAGATTTTCAGTAATAATTTTTCATTTCTGTTACACAGTTACAAAGGTAATTTGTGTACAGATACTCACTGTACACAAAAACCTAAAAGATACAGAAACACATAGAAAAACTGTGAATGCCAATATTCCTCCACTTCCTCACCACAGACTGGGGACCCCATGGCCTCCCCAGAGGCAGACACTAATGACCTTTCTGATCTGACATATGCCTCTACATACATAAAAGCCATCTATTTCTTGACATAAGCAAGATAATACTATATTTATTCTTTTGCAGCTTGCTTTTTTGCAATCATTAATATGTCTCAGATATATTTATCAGTCCATTTAGAACTTCCTGATGCTTTTAACAGTTCTGTGTCATGTATAGTATTGACAATTATATCCTTAATTATACTTATCGTTATTACCTCTTCCTTATTGATGGTTGTTTCTAGTTTTACACTATTTAAAATTGTGGTGTAATGATTTATACATCAATTACTGTGCATACAGCTGAGTATTTCTGGAGGGTAGATGCCAAGGAAGAGAACTGCTGAGTCAGCTTTCAGAGATATTTCCATCCTACCCCAATATATAAGAGAACATATTTCTCCTACATTCGAACTGATACTACACACTAGATATTAGTAACCTTTTGATGAAAAAATTGGTAAAATTTTTACCAATCTAGTGGGTGAAAAATGTTCTTATAATTCAAAGAGCAAGCACATAGTGAATTTTTAAATTTTTATTTAATTTACTTTCGAGTATCTAATTTCAAATACATGGTTTCATTCATACTGGGAACTCAAATATGAAATTTCAACCATGTCTGAGAAAAATCAGTATGTAAACTATTACATTATAGTTAATATATATAAAAAATAATAAACCCATGGACATTTCTTATAAGTAAACTTGACATGTAGATAAATACATTACTAACATTTCTATATATCAATATTTTATAAGCATCTGCTGTTTTCCATAATGTAACAAAGGTTAGTGCATGAGGTGACTTCAAAGGCAAAAAAATATATATATATATATTTTTAGTTCAATGTGCTCCTGTCCATTACACTAGCAATGTGTGCCCACTGCCTCTTCCCTGGCCGTCTCTGCCCTTGTGAGGAGGGGATATGAGTGCAAATGGCCCCACAATGACCATGGGCCCTTCCCCACTCCCCACGGTAGAACAGGACTCAAAAGCAAAACTAAGAAGGCAATGACACAATGACTGATTTCTCTAAGGTCTAAGTCATTCTCATTTCTTTTTTCAAATTTCTTTAAATTTTAAGACAAGGAAAGAAAGAAACTAAAGCAGAATTCAAAGCAAATTCTGTTTACCAGGAAATAATGTCCTTTGGTCTCTCCAGAGTGAGTCATACAATCAGAGTCGAATGCAGTGGAGGACTAAGAGTGTGGGTTGGTCCTACGGTCAGACCATCTGGGTTTGAATCTGAAGGTCACCTCTTACCCTGGGCGAATCACTCTCCCCAGTCTAAGCTTCCTAAAATGGAGAGAATAACAGTAAGGACTCCATAGAATGGTTGGGATTGTGTGAGAATTGAATGTAGTAATCCTTGTAAACTTCTCAGCCTCTGTCTGGTCCTACCTAAAAGTATCTAAATTTCACTGGAGTGCAAGAGTGATTCCATGTTTTACAGGCAGGCTCTATGTGTCCTAAGGTGAGAGGGTCTCCCCAAAAGGCTATGAAAGTATAGGGGAATGAGATGCCTCTACCGGGGCTGGATACAGTGCTATGAGCAAAGCTGGAGTAGGCAAGGTGAGAACATAAAGCATGAAGGGATTGTAGGAAACTGGAGCAGACTGCTCTAGAAGCAAGGAGGTGAATGAGACAGGAGAGTAAGAGAAGGCGGGCATGGCAACAATTGGCCTGGAGCCCAGATAGTTCCCCACTAGATGCAGAAGGTACCTACCTGCATCAAAACATTCAACTGGGCAACTGGCTATGGTGATGCTGGTCCTGCCCCAGGGTATTCCTGCCTAGTCTTTAAAGGATCCTAGCTCCCTGAATAGTGATCTCAAGAAGAAGTAGCCGTAGGGCCCAGAGAAATTCAGGCCTCTCCTTAAGCATTCTCCAGTCCATTCATTCATTCAGTCAATATTTACTGAACTTCTACCAGGGGCCAAGCACTGGGTTAAATGCCAAGGGTACAGTGGGTATAAACTGGTGAACCGATAAGTGAATACATAATCACAAACTGTGAATGGTCCTATGGAGGAAAAGAAAAGAATAGGTTGCTAGGTTAGTGATGATATAGGGGGACAGGGTTAGAGAAGGCTTCTCTGAGGAAGTGACATTCAAGCTGAGAACGAACAGATAGACGAGAATTGGGCAGAGTTGGAAGAAGAGCTTCCATGAAGAGGAGACATCAGGTACAAAGATCCTAAAGTAGGAACAAACAATCCAAGAACTGAAAGTAGATTGGAGTGTAATGTGCCAGGGCACCAGAGGCTCAAGATGAAGTTGGAGAAGTTGGCAAGACCAGATAGTACTGGGCATTATAGGCCATTGCCGCAGGTTGAGTTCTGAGATGGAGCTTAGCTGGCAGGCTGTTTGTTAAAGAGTTCCCTTTGGGTCAACACCGGCAGAAGAGGGGAAGGAAGCAAGCAAGATGGGGCAGAGCAAGAAGTGAGCTGGCACTCAGCCCAAATGACAGCTGCAGCCAATCCCATGTGGAGCTAGAATGGTCCTTTAGGATTGTTCAGAATTGGGGCTTGATGGCCAAACCTTTGTAGCCCTGCACTGACCTTTCATTGGATATGGACCACCCTGGGAAGGGCAGGACCTTGGGCAAAGCAGCTCCCTTCGCTGAGGCCATTCTTGAAGGGCTTTCAGCTGAAGGCATCTACCGACAGCATTCCCAGGAGCCAGGGCCACAGGTCCTTCCTTGAAGGGGGATCTGGGCAGGACACCACAGTGTTTACCACAGCCATTGCCTTGGAAGTTGGGATTTTATTTGTATGCAGTGGGAAGCCTCCGAAGGAGGAGAGTGAGGTGAGTGGCATGACTCCACATGCATGAACAATATGGCTGCGGTGTGGAGACTGGGCGCGAGCAGTCAGAGGCTGTTGTCCAAGAGAGAGATGACGGAGGCTGGGACTAGAGTGGAAGGAGTGGAGATGGAGGGAAGCAGAGAGTTTCGAGATGTGTGGAAGAAGGAAAGAAAGGAATTGGCGAGGGAGGGCTTACATGAATGAGAAGAGGGCACTACCAAGAATGTGCCGTGGAGCCCGGGAGGTGTCACTGCAGCCCTGAGCTAGCGATCCTTTCAAGAAGGCATCTGGTGAGACAGTGCCACACCACGGCCCTGGGGAAAGGAAGTGATAAGTAGCAATGATGTGTTAACTGAAAAAGGAAAGTTAGTGCTTGAGGATTTGTTTCAACTTATCTTGGAAAAAGTAAAGAAACTGGGAAAGACACAGTTCAAACTTAGAAAAGATGATGGAATTAAATTCTTCCATCAATATGAAATCCACTGACACCTTATGGGAGAAAAATGTGCAAAATCAAAGTTTATGCAAAAGAACCCAATATTCTTCAAAAGATAAATTTCATTAAGCTAAGTGGCTTTTGCAGGATATTGGAAAAACAGTCTGATTGTTTGGGGACACAGCTGTGAACTTGCTCTCTTTGAACAACAAATTAGATTTAATGTGGCCTTCCATTTGACACGAACATAAGGGGCCAGCAGTGGATTGGTCCTCAAACAAGTGATCAAAGCAGCAGCTGGAAAAGGCAGCATCTCCTTTGGAGTAAAACTCTGCCAGAAAAAGACTTGTCCACGCATTATAGCTTACAAAAGTGAAGACAAAGTTACGTGTGGTTGTAAGGCACCTTTAAACATCCCCACTCTGAACCATAGCATTTTAGAGCTGGAAGGGACCTTTAGAGAACCCAGGATCCAATGATGCCGTTTTATGGATGGGAGGACTGAGATTCAGTGGTTGACTGACTGTAACCACACAGGAGATTTGTGACAGAGCATGGACTAGAATTCAGCTCTCTTACCGCGCATGTTTTCCACTCTACCCACTGCCCTCCAAATGATTAGAGACAGAAGAAAAGCTGCAGAGTAGAGCTCCCTGGCCAGTGATTCCTAGAAGTACGATTCTATCTCTTAGGACGTGACAAAGAGGGTTTGCTTATTATGACTCTTCACCGAAAGAAACTGCTTATCAAGTGAACAGAAACAATCCATGATATTTAATATATTATTCTCAAATGTGTCTTCCTCTTGAATGGAGACTCTGTTCACATTTTAAAATTTTCTTGAAAGCTCCCTCAAGCTTTAAAGGTGCCATTAGGATAGTGCTCACACCCATGCATTTCCAACTTTCATACCGTCGATTTGCAGTGTCTTTTTCATAAAGGTCAGTGAACAAAAATTGCCTTCTGAAATGCAATCCTCTGGATTACAGTCCTTCTAGAGAAGTCTGCCTGATGTTCAAGTTATTGCACACACTGTGGAAACAATTCCTGACCCGGGAAAGAAATGGCATGTCACAGAGACCTTTTGTGTGATTCCTTTTGTTAATAGAACCAGTGAGCCTCAACTGAATTCAATCTTAAATTTCCAGAGCTACGACTGATGTCCACAGAGGAACGTGTACCCTTCTAGGATACTGTAAAACTTAAAATTGGTAACCTTTGTCCTTTTCCAGAATAACGGGAGGAAGCAGGAAACCTTTCTGCTTCCATTTATAGAAGGTCCCCTCCCCACATGTCTCCACACTGCACCTGAGAATATTTTCATGGGCATCACCAGACTTAGCAGGGAGAAAGGAGAGAGACAGAGTAGAGGGGAGGGGAGAAGAAGGAGAGAATAGCGAATACTTATGTACCAGCTCTCATTAAGCGTTTCCTTCATTATTTTCTCTTAGAGGCGACAAAGGATTTAGGGAATGTCCCATAAAAATTTATTTTTGTTGGTATGACAGAAAAATTCTCGAAAGCAAAAGTTCTGATAAATACCAAACAAACACAGTCACTCTGTACTCAGGACTTCCAGATCTTGAGGATCCAGCCAATATTTTACAAAATGTAGTTTGGTTCTCTTAAAATAAAAAAGATAATGACCATGTTCAATGAGCAACCAAAGACTGAGAACACAAAGTATGAAACTAAATAAAATAATTTAAATAAAATGATTAGCATGGTACCTGGTACTTAGAAAGAGCTCAGTAAATAATAACTTATTATATTTGTGTAATGATACACTCCATAAAATTTACAACAAAATTAATTGGACACAAATTACCTATATATATAAATGTTAGTTCATGGTGTAATTAACCATAAATGATAAGTTCTCATAAATTCTTGTAATTAATCTCACCTTTACAGAACCAGACCTAGTTTTTTTCTTTCCTGTTTTAGAGCACTGCATCTTTATAATGGACCACTGTTTATGTTTTCCCTAGGTGCAGTTTAATTCTTTTTACAGTTTCCATAATTCCAGTCCTGGAAGCCACAGAGGCCAGATAAGATTCTGCCGAGCAGGCACCCCTGCCTCCCTGCCTGGCCTTAGGCAAACATTCCCTGGGTCTCCTCTGGAAGGGGTCTGGTCTGGCACCTGAGGGCAGAGGTCTAAGGCTGCCGACTCTGGAGCACAGGCAGTGTAGAGCAGGCCAGCAGCACCCCACCAGAGAAAGGGCAGGTGTGAAGGGACTGGCCAGGGCAGAGAGATTCAGAGCCAGGGGTTGACGTGTTCTGGGGAGAGGGCAGAGTGACAGTCAACCCTGGACCCTGAGGGGTTTTGAGCAGAGGTGACTGGTAGGATGGGTGGATGGGACCCAGCTGGGCCAGGACTGGGCTCAGGCAGGGCAGGGGATGTCAACAAACCTTTTAATTTCTCAGCAGAAATCTTGGAGGCCAAGGGAGAGTAGGATGATATATTCAAAGTGCTGAAAGAAAAACCTCCAACCAAGAATACTTTAACCAGCAAAGCTGTCCTTCAGAAATGAAGGAGAGATAAAGACTTTCCCAGACAAACAAAAGCTAGGGGAGCCCACCACCACTAGACCTGCCTTACAAGAAATGCTAAAAAAGAATTCTTCAAACTGAAATGAAAGGACACTATTTAGTAACCTGAAAACATATGAAAATACAAAAGACACCAGTAAAGGTAAGTAAATAACCAAATTCAGAATACTCTAATACTGTAACATTACTGTGGTTGTTAATCACTTAACTGTAGCATAAAGGTTAAAGGACTAAAATATTAAAAATACCTTTAGCTGCAACCATTTGTCAATGGATACACAAAATAAACAATATAAAAAGATGTAAACTGTGACATCAAAAACAAAATGGAGGGGAGTAAAATGGTAGAGTTTTTGCATGAGATTGAAGTTAAGCTGTTACCAGATTAAAATAGACTTACAACTCTAAGATGCTTTTATGTAAGCCTCATGGTAACCACAAAGCAAACGCCTGCAGTACATACTCACAAAAGATAAAGAGAGAGAGTCAAAGCATAATACTGCAGAAGATCATCAATTTACAAAGAAAGACAGAAAGAAAGGAAGAAAGGAACTACAAAGCATCCAGAAAACAATTAATAAGATGTCATTAGTAAGTATTTTCTATCAACACTTACTTTAAATAAATAGATTAAGTTCTCTAATCAAAAGATATAGAATGGCTGAATGGATAAAAAGAAAAACAAAACTCAACTACATACTGCCTACAAAAGACGCACTTTAGCTTTAAGGAAACACACAAGCTTAAAGTGAGGGGCTGGAAAAAGATATTCCATGCAAATGGAAACCAAAAAACAGCAGGGGTAGCTACACTTACATCAAACAAAATAGACTTGAAGTCAAAAACTGTAACAAGAGACAAAGAAGGTCATTGCATAGTGATAATTATGTCAATTCATCAAAATGATATAAAAATTGTAAATATTTATGCACCCAACAGCAGAACATCTAAATATATTAGATCTGAAGGGAGAAACAGATAGCAATACAATAATAGTAGGAGACTTAAATACCCCACTTTCAACAATGGATAGGTCATCCAGACAGAAAACTGATAACGAAATATTGGACTTGAAATACACATTAGAACAGATGGACCTGACAGACTTATACAAAAAGTTCTATCCAAAAGCAACAGAATACACATATTTCTCAAACACTTCAGGAATATTCTCCAGGATAGACCACATGTTAGGCCACATAAATAAGGCTTAACAAATTAAATAAGATTGAAATCACACTAAGCATCATTTCATACCATAAAGGTATGAAACTATAAATCAATAACAGGAGGAAAACTGGAGAATTCACGAATATGTGGAGATTAAACAAGATGCTAATACAACCAATGGGTCAAAGAAGAAATCAAAAGAGACATCAAAAAACAACTTGAAACAAACAAAAAGGGAAACACAATATACCAAAACTTATGGGATGCAGCAAAAGCAGTTCTAAGAGGGAATTTTATAGCATTAAAAGCCTAGATTAAGAAAAAAGAAAGTTCTCAAATAAACAATCTAACTTTACATCTCAAGGGACTAGAAAAAGAAGGACAAATAAAGACCAACGCTAGAAGAAGGAAGGAAACAAGAAAACAAGTGGAAATAAATGAAATAGAGACTAGAAAGACAATGGAAAAGATTAATGAAACTAAGAGCTGATTTTTTAAAAAGATAAACAAAATCGACAGATCTTTATGTCGACTAACCAGAAAAAAAAGAGAGAAGATTCAAATAAAATCAGAAATGAAAGAGGAGACATTACAATTGATGCCACAGAAATACAAATGATCATTAAAAGACTCCATGAACAATTATATGCCAACAAATTGGATAACCTAGAAGACATCAATAAATTTCTAGAAACGTACATCCTACCAAGACTGAATCATGAAGAAAAACAAAATGTGAACAGACCAATACTGAGTGAGGATATTGAATCAATATTCAAAACCTCCCCAAAAAAGAAAACCCCAGGATCTGATGACTTACTGATGAATTCTACCAAACATTTAAAGAAAAACTAAAACCAATCCTTCTCAAACTCTTTCCAAAAACTGGAAAGGAAGAAAGACTTTCAAATTCATTTTATGAAGACAGCATTACCCTGATACCAAAACCAGACAAGGCTACTACAAGAAAAGAAAATTACAGGCCAACATCCCTGATGAACATAGATGCAAAAATCCTCAACAAAATATTAGCAAACTGAATTCAACAGCATATTAAAAAGATCACACACCATGATCAAGCGAGATTTATTCCTGGGATGCAAGGATGGTTCAACATACACAAATCAATCAATATGACACACCACATTAAAAGAATGAAGAATAAAAATCATATAATCATCTCAATAGATGCAGAAAAAGCATTTGACAAAATTCAACATCCTTTCATGAGTAAAACTCTCAACAAATTATGTATAGATAGAATGTACTTCAACAGCAGATGAAACCATCAACAAAATAAAAAGGCAATGAGAGTAGCGAGAGTAGGCATCCTTGATAGTGGATGCCCAATATTCAATATAATACCAGAAGTCTGAGCCAGAGTAATTAGGCAAGGAAAAGAAAAGGCATCCAAGTCAGAAAGAAATAAATAAATTTGTCTCTGTTTGCAGATGACATAATCTTGTATATGGAAAATCCTAAAGACTCCACCAAAAAACTATTAGAACTAATAAACAAATCCAGTAAAGTTACAGAATACAAAATCAATATATAAAAATCAGTTGTGTTTCTATACAATAACAATGAACCATCATAAAGAGAAATTAAGAAAACAATCCCATTTAAAATTGCATCAAAAAGAATAAAATGCTTAGGAATAAATTTAACGAAGGGGGTGAAATACCTATACACTGAAAATTATCAAACATTGATGAAATAAAGTGAGGAAGACACAAATAAAAGGAAAGATATCCTGTGCTCATGGATTGGAAGAATTAAAATTGTTAAAATGTCAATACTACCCAAAGTGATCTCCAGATTCAATGCAATCCCTATCAAAAGTCCAATGGCAATTTTTCACAGAAATAGAAGAAACAATCCTAAAATTCATATGGAACCACAAAGGACCCCAAGCAGCCAAAGCAATCTTGAGGAAGAAAAACAAAGCTGGAGACATCACACTTCTTGATTTCAAAGTATATTATAAAGCTATAGAAATTAAAACCATGTGGTGCTGGAAAATATACAGACTCATAGATCAAGGCAACAGAATAGAGTCAAGAAATAAACCCACCCATATACAGTCAACTAATCTTTGGCAAGAGCATCAAGAACATACAATGGAGAAAGGATAGTCTCTTGAATAAATAATGTTGGGGAAATGGGATATCCACATGCAAAAGAATGAAAGTGGACCACTATCTTACACCACTCACAAAAATTAACTCTAAATAGATTAAAGACTTAAATATAAGACCTGAAACCATAAAACTCTTAGAAGAAAACATAGGGAAAAATGCTCCCTGACATTGGTCTTGGCAATGATTTTTTGGGTATAACACCAAAAGCACAGGCAATGAAAGCAAAAATAAACAACTGGGACTACATTAAACTAAAAAGCTTCTGAACAGCAAAGGAAACAATGAACAAAACATAAAGGCAACCCACAGAATGGGGGAAAATATTTTCAAACCATGTATTTGATAAGGGGTTGAAATCCAAAATACACAAGCAACTTACACAACTCAATGGCAAAAAAACGAAAACCCAACTTAAAAATGGTCAAAGATGCTTTTCCAGAGAAGACATACACGTGGCCGACAGGTACGTGACAAGTTGTTCAACCACTAATCTTCAGGAAATGCAAATCAAAACCACAATGAGATATCACCTTACACCTGTTAGGATGGCTTCTCTCAAAAAGACAAGAGATAAGTGTTGGTGAGGATGTGGAGAAAAGGAAACTCCTGAACTCTGTGGGAATTTTGCTGGTGCAGCCATTATGGAAAACAGTATTGGGGTTCCTCAAAAAGTTGAAAACAGAACTACCATATGATCCAGCCACCCCCATCCTGGGCAAATGTCTGAAGGAAACGAAATCACTATCTGGAAGAGGTATCTGCACCCCATGTTCACGGCAGCATTATTCACAATAGCTCCAGGGGGCTCTGTGGACTCTCACTAACATCTGCCCAGATGCCTCAGCCATTCCGCGTCCACTCTATCGCTCCATGTCATGTTGGACCCTATTGCTTTTGCAGATGCTTGACGCCTGGCCTGGCTTCAATTAGAAAGCAAAGCACCGATCCTGCCTGCTGTCAGAAGCCCAAACCTACATTTAATTTGGCACACACACGTGCCTCTGAGCTTCCACCCTGGGCTCAGCTCCCCTTGGGAATCAGAGCACAGGACCCTTTTCCAGGCAGACTCAATGGTATCGAACTGCCCTGCCCTTCGACTCTCCGCTCCTCCCCTAATCTGTAGGATCCATAGCTCCTCTCCAACAGGAAGAACACGCCCTGACAGCCACACGCATTCCTTCCATCTAGTGTGTCGCAACAAAACTTTTATGCACTGAGCCCTTCAGGATCTTAGCTTTGATAGTCAAAATCAGCCTGTTGAAATCAAAACTCTTTAAAACTATGAAGAGGCTCAAGACTTCGTTTTGAACTTCAAACCTGAGAATTAATTCCTTGTTTTTTCTCTATTATAACACTCCTTCCCAAAGGAAATTGAATGTAAATGGGGAGAGCCACGGGAATTTTAAAACAAACTAATAACAGGGTTTTTTTTATGGTAAATATTTTAAACTGTTGTGCCCTATTCCTCAGCTGTGAGGATTGCTCACCAAAGGATCTTCACCCTTTGTGGCTGTGCTCACATCAGCTTGGCAAGAACACAGTTTACATGTACTGCTCTGGCCCACATCAGCCTTTTTTTCTATTTGTTACCAATGTCTGGTTACATCAATGTGTGTTCATCACAGACATTTGGTCTCCATCATTAGCCAAGTGGCTTGGATTCAGAGGCTCCAGATCCACAGAGCATGCAGATAGAAGCAGCGCCAGCCCGTTCAGCATATTCCAGTACTCGCCAAGAAAGCTCTGGCACGAAGCAGGAAAAACAAAAATGGAAAATATGTACGTGTTTGAGAATTGTTAATTGGGTATCATTCTTTGAAGCAAATAAGAATGCAAAAATTCTTTATCAGTAGCAAAGCTCACTTGTTCTTTAACGTCAACTGAAATGCCACGAATCCTTCCTGTCTTTCCAAGAATGTTTTGTTATACTCGATAATTTTTTCATTGAAATTTACTAAAATAACTCTGAAAGAAACTTCTGTTATACAGCTGCAAGCCTTGGAGCAGACGTGCATTTGGGTAAGTTCAGTGAGGAGAATTTATTTCTGTGTCAAGCTACCCTGGCTTGTAATTCTTTTCCTAAATTCCATACAACTTTGGTTAAAGTGAATATTGCCATTTTCTATCAATCACAGTTAAATGAGATCTATATGGAGGTCATTTCAACCTGAAACTCAAAGAAGCCCCGATGTCAGTGTTGCAGTAATTTCAACATCCAGTAATTTGCAGAGTCGTTCTGTCTCTGGCTTAGATATGAGTCAAAGAAAGAAGAGGGTCAAAGAAACCCAAGTGATTCCTGGAAACCTAAGATTAAGAGGTCATTCGATACATTTGAAAGGTCTCATTTCCAACTCCCCAGGGGATGATAAATCATCCCGTTTAAAAAATCTATAGCCTTCTCAAATCACTTGTTCTAATAGTCTATGTTCTTTGTGTTTTTAAAAAGTCTTTCCTGTTTATGAAATTAATGTGTTTTTTTGTGTGTACATAATATAGAAAATAACAAAGAGGAACTCTCCCTCTCCACCTGCATGATACTGGCCCCCAGGGCTAATCGCTGAAATGCGGAGTCTGAGCGTTTTGAGTTCATGGGTGACTCAGATATACCTGCGGTTTATCTGTTCAGCTTTGGGGCTGCCCTTCAGTACCCGTTGGGGTGAAGATTTGGAAGCCCTCGGGAGCGAAATCTCCTGAAGGAGTGCCCATGAGGAGCCTGATCTGGGGAGAAAGCCCTTAGTTGTTGGAGGGCACGGGTGGTACTGCGTGCTGCGTACAGGGTGTCCTGGGCTTGCCCATTCCATTATGACCCGAGCCCTGTGATGGTGTGCGGGGAGGCTGTGAATAAACATTGAAAAGCAATTTCGCTACTCTCTGACACACTGGAGTCCAGACAACACCACCTTGAGAGGCCTTTACAGGTTATCACAAAGTAGAGAGAGGCATTCTTTCCTGGGGCCCAGAGATGGCTTGAGTGCATCTGTGATGAGCCGGGCAGAACAGGGTTCTGGACTCTGTGCCCATGGGGAGCAGCCCTGCTGGTGAGCACATGTAAGAACCTCCCACCTCCAGGACCCCAAGATCCATTTGGAACATGTTTTGTAAGGCGGTTACGCTCTACATCATGCAAGAAAGAGGCAGGGACGAGGAAATGGGGTTTTGCCGCCAGCGTGAACCCGTTAGTATCCACAGGAAGGGGAGGGCCATGAAAAACATTATTTTCAAGTGATAATTTTTCAAAATATGAGAATTTCATTTTCTGGGGTGTTTTGTATCGTGCTTTTTTCATTTAACACTGTGTAATGAACAATTTCCTACTTCACTGAACACTCTTCAAAACGCGTTTTTGGTTGTTTTCCAGCTCCTGGATTTTCAGTCTTGATTCAGGCCTCCGCCACTCTTAAGTGAAGCAGCATGAAGTATCGGGAGGGAAACCAACCAGACTTTGAGTTAGAATATTTGGCTTTGAGTACCAGATCTATCACTTATTGCCTGCATTAGCAAGTCTTTCAGTTACTTAATCTATAAGAGAGGAAAAATAATACTTCACAGGACAAAATAAGGATTAGTGAAATATATGTAAAGTACAAATATTTTCAACATCTATTATTTATCTATGTTTTTATAAAACTTCATACATTCCTTTATCACAGTCCATAGGGTTGTTTCCTCTCCCCTACCCCGCCTGCCTTGCCCCCAGACAATCTGGCTCATCACGCAGTCCAACCAATAACTCCTGCTGTTTTCTCATGTTGAGCAAAAAGAATGAACCAGTCCAAAGGGAATTCCGTGGAAAGCCTTGGGCTCGAGAGTTTACATTCTCACTCACGGTTCCATTCAACAAAGCCTTGGGGCCGGTGGGATCCCATCTGGATAGGAGAGAAAATCAAGAAATCTTGATTCTGCTGGCATATTTGATACTTCCCTGGCATCAAGCCATCAATGCAAATTCATTCTGCAGTGAATATCAGATTTCTGCGGTAAACGCTCCTTTAATGTTATTTCTCTTCTCGTTCCTTTTTTAACAGCATTCCAGGTACAGTGCATGCTGGGTAGGGCTCTACATCTAACTCCAGCATCTCAGAGGTTACAGACAGGCAGAGAAGGCAAAAATGCCACGCACGCCCGTCAGATACTCATGCTACTTTCCAGGGCCTAAAGCCTGTGTTTTTGTTGTCTTAAGTTTTTGTGTGTGTTGAGGGGGGAGGTTAATTGTCCTAGACAACGTTAAAAAGTCTAGTTTTTTCAATTATTTTATTGGGGTCAAACTCGTTTCTAACATTGTGTGATTTCAGGTCTACGTTATTATATATCAGTTTCTGTACAGACTGCATCGTGTTCACCACAAATAGCCTAATTTCTATCCATCACCGTATATATGAGCCCCTTTACCCCTTGTGCCCCACCCTCCAGCCCCTCCCCTCTGGTAATGACTAATCTGTTCTCTTTGTCCATATTTGTTTATCTTCGACATATGAGTGAAGTCATACGGTGTTTGTCTTTCTCTGTCTGACTTATTTCACTTAACATCATACCCTCAAGGTCCATCCATGTTGTTGCAAATGGGATGATTTTGTGTTTTTAAAAAGCCTATTTTTTAAAAAATCTATCTTAATCTTTATCTTAAGCAGATGCTGAGACAAGGATTAAAGAGCTAACACTTTCACTGAGAGGTTAAAGAAAAACCTGTTTCTCTACTCACGGCATTTCTGACACCAAATGTGTGACTTTTCCATAGCAAGCAATTCTTCAATTTTCTGCAGACACCAATTGGGTGTCCTATAATTTAATTCATTCTAATACTAACTACCAAGAGTTAGCGCAGACCCCACAGGCCAAGGGCTCTGTGCCACAGACTGTTTCCCATCTCAGATGCC
>NC_060273.1:130651321-130687432 GCF_021613505.1 Equus quagga
ACAGGCCAAGGGCTCTGTGCCACAGACTGTTTCCCATCTCAGATGCCAGTTGCACGTCTGGACCTCCCGTACTTCTGACCGACTGGCTGTAAGTCAGGGGTTCCCACGACCCCCTCCATCGGGATCCATAAAATTTGCTAGAATGGCTCATAGAACTCAGGAAAACACTTCACTTACTATCACCGGTTTATTACAAAAGCTGTGACTCAGGAAAAGCCACATGGAAGAGATGTGTAGGGCAAGATACGGGGAAGGGGCGTGGAGCTTCCATGCCACCTCCCCCACACACCTTCCCAGCACCTCCATGTTTACCAGCCCAGAAGCTCTTCAAACCCAGTGGTTTAGGGGTTTTTGTAAAGGCTTCATCACAGGGGCTGGACCCTGGCTGAGTGGTTAAGTTCGAGCTCTCTGCTTTGGCAGCCCTGGATTTGCTGGTTCAGATCCAGGGCGCGGACCTAGCACCACTCATCAAGCCATGCTGTAGTGGCATCCCACATAGATGAGCTAGAATGACCTACAACCAAGATATACAACTATGTACTAGGGCTTTGGGTAGAAAAGAAAAAAGAGGAAGATTGGCAACAGATGTTGGCTCAGGGCCAATCTTCCTCACCAAAAAAGCATTAAAAAAAAGGCTTCCTCACATAGGCATGATGCATTATTAGCTCAGTCTTTCTCCCCACTTCCCTCCCCAGAGGATGGGGGAGGGGGCTGAAAGTTCCAAGCTTCTACTCATGGCTTATCCAGGAAGCTATTCAGGAGGCCACCGAGAGTCACCTCATCAGAACAAAAGGTGCTGTAGGTCTTTACCACAACAGTAAGACTTCTTCTGTGTTTTGTATTTCAGTGGCATGTAGGCTACAAGTCCTATTCAAATACTCTAGCTTTTTGAGAAGAATCCAGAATTTTTTTTTCAAATGTTCAACTTACAGATGGCATTTCTAAGAGCTCTGTTCCTAAAACACAGGGCCAAGGATGGTTGTCAGTCCTGGTCTCCTCCAACTACTTTTGGACACATCCAAACTGCAATCCTGGAGCCTAGGAAGTCCCCAGAAAGTCCAGCAGGATCATTCCATCAGAAGATGGGGTCTGGAATCAGGCTTGCCATCCTATATACAGCGTACGTGTAGTGAACTTGGGCACCCACAAGCCTTCAGAACTAGAGCCTCCCCCTGCCCCCCAAAACTGCTCCCAGTCTGCCTAATCCCTCCAAGGATTTCTAATTATCTCCCCACTTTCTAGCACCTGGACTTAAGCCCTTTATGAGCTCACTTGCCTGAGACCCTGAGAGGTACCTTGCTCTAATTTACACCATCCAGTGTGTGTTTGATCCTTTCCCCCAAATGTGATGGATTGTCTAGAAGCATGATACTGTTACCTACGTGGTTTCAAGTGTGGTCGATTTCTGGAGACCCTGATTTATATCCTACTCACTGAGACTGGGGACTTTAACACTGACCAAACCGACTTTCACCCTGCTCTTTAGGATACTACGATTTGGGAAGCTCTGCTGGCCTAGATTACTAGGCTGGGTCCAAGCACCTGATTTCTTTCTCCCCTGGGGCCATTCCTGTAGTCCAGCAAGCCTCACAGAAAACCTGGTTTGCACTGACTACACCCTGGATCAGAGCCATTCTTGGATTCTTGCCTTCATGGCTTCCAGGATATCCTAAATCAAATGCACTCTCCAGTCATATGGGAAAGAGAGAATTTGGCCAATTCAGAGTTTACTCCAACCCACCTGCCTTAATCCTCCTCTTGGGTAATGTAATCTCAGGATATAGTCCAAAAACTATTAAGTTAAAGTACATTACTTTGGCTGTATTCTGAAGTAATTCTGCAGAACTTTTCTGTGGAAAACTTTAAAACAGACACCTGTTTGTTTTCTCTCTCCTCTTTGGCTGACTATTACTTAAGGGCAAGAGGAGAAATAATGGGGCCCTCCAGAGTCTTCATCCAGGGACCCCCACTGAACAAAGTCTAAGAAGTGAGATAAGGTAAAAACAAAAATGAGGTCACGGTTGATCATTTCCCACCTACTGTTGACACATGCCCCAACAGTTGCATCTTTTTTGACATTTTTCAGAGCCAAGAGATATGGTCTTTTTTCTATTCAGTGAGGAGATGAAACCGCTTTAAACATGAGAAAAGAAGATGGAATCAATCAAATATTTGTTGAGTCTACTACGTACCTTGCTTCCTTCATTCCACAGATATTTATGGAGCGCCTGCTCTGTGACAGTCGTCGTGCTCCGTAGGCTCCATCCTGGGATGCAGCAACACGCAATAGGGCATAATCCTACTGGTGTGGAGTTTCCTGGGCAGGACACACTTAGGCCAAGCTGAGGCAATTCTTACGTCTGTGGATGGGTCATCCAGACTCCTCGGCATTCCGGTTGCTTGGTGGCGGCAGTGCTGGTGGTAGATTCTTTGTGATTTTACGTCTTTTGTGAGGGGGATGGGGGAAATAGGGACAATTTGACCACCTGTTGTTTTGGGAAGTTGAGAAGGATAAATGAAAGTGATATAAGATATACTAACTACATGTTTAGGAGAGTGGTGTCACCAAGATGGCGACCCAGGTCATTCTTGGCTTTGCTCCCCTTCACAGAAAAGCAACTAAAAAGTATTTATGGACAAGACACCACTGAGAAAATCCTAGAGCATATTTAATGGTAGCTTGGGCTTACAGGAAAAAGGAGGCTAAAAATACAGGTCAAAACATGTGTTTATGCTACGCGTGCTCTCCCGCTTCTCCCACAGCAGTGTAAGGGAAAGAGACTGAAGTCAGAAAGAATTTCACCACCCCACAGTCAGGTTAACCGTGACGCCACCAAGAACAAATCCTCCCTCCTCTGACTTTAGCCGGCTTGTTGTCTCCTGTCTTGCTGGCGTCTCTCTCCCACAGACACCATTTTCCAGTTCTCTCACTCCCACGGCACATCAACAGAAATAGGAGCGTGTCCTAAGCAACTGCAATTAGCTAGTCACCGAGACGGTGCAGATCCATTCACCTCCCCTGTTTAGACAAAGTGACATTATAGCTACATCTGTGGTACCAGAGAAAAGTCACGCAGGAACACAGATGCCACTGCCCGCTCCAGATAGGAAGGACAATTCTTGAGTCCCGCCAAGGTAGCAGGGAGAGTGATCAGGACTCTGACACACATGGACAGGTCGTCGTTGGCAGCCCAATTTGGCCATGTCTTGCTGTGGTTAGCACTGCACTGTGGAAATTAGCATGGGCCCTTCGGAAAGAGGAATAGAGGGCTGGTCAGGAAACCTGATTCTGGAGCCAATTCTGCTGCTGCCCCACTTCTAAGTCTGCTTCTCTGCCAAATGAGGACAGTAATGTCCACTCTCTTACCTCCCAGCACAGTAATGAAAATCAGGTGGGATAATACGTCAGCGTGATTTTGCAAACTGTAACACACGATGCCTATAGGAAGCATTAACAGCAAATGACGTTGTTGGACGTCAGAGAGGTTTTGAGTACAAAATGAGGCAGCTTCGTAGAAGTTTCTTATACAAGATGATATTGAAAATCTCTGCACTGCTGGAGAGGTTATCTAGAACTTGAAGAAGTATTGTTAGAGGCTGGTGGGACCACAACCACTGGCAACGATAAGTCTACAACATTGAAGGAGAGGACAAAAGGGGGACAAACGGAATTGTAGAAGGGCTGAGTGGTCTGCATAGCCAAATCCAAGTGTCCATGGAAGGAGAGGAAGGGAAATTGCTGATGAGTGAAATGCACAAACAAGCCCTGAGTCACCAGTCAGGTGAGAGTTCTCTCCCCAACCCCACAGCCAGAGGGGCTCACAGGTAACCAGGCCAAGGGAAGGATTTGGACCCATCACTTGCCTTGATTGTCTGGCACACACGCTAATTAGTAGAAATCATTGCTGGAAACAACGCAAATGTCTGTCAAATGATGAATGGGGAAATAAAATGTGGAACATTCATACAATGGAATATATTTTGGCCATAGAAAGGAATGAGGTACTGATACATGCTACAATGTGGATGAAACTTGAAAACATTGCGCTGAGCAAAAGAAGTCAAACACTAAAGGCCACATATGTATAAGTCCATCTGTATAAAGTGTCCAGAATAGGCAAATCTATAGACACAGAAAATAGATTAGAGGTTGCTGAAAGAAGAGGGGAAATGCAGTAATGGGTAATCTTTTGGAGGTGATGAAAATTCTCTGAAATCAATTGCGTTTGCACATATCTGTGAATATACTAAAAACTCATGAAGTTTATACTTTAAATGAGTGAATTGTATGGTATACACCAAAAAGTTCCATAATGCTGTTATAAAAAAAAAAGTCATGTTCCCTTTCTGACTCATTCCCAACTAATGCTCGCATTCTCTGGCGAGGCCAAGAGCATCACACAGTTAAATCCACCCTTTGCCAGGAATGCTCCTGCTAAGAGAGGAGAAGGAGCAGGGACCAGGCTATCTGCGTAGGGACAGGGCTCAGAGACGTTACGGCAGGCCCACGCTGGTGGTCCCTAGGCTAGGCTTCCTCAAGGCACCTTAATATTGTCTTCCTTCAAACCTACTAAATTAGAACAATTTAGATATTTGGCATCATCTGTTTTCCTTCCTAGTTTACTCAAAAAGTGAACCAACCAGCTGCCATACAAAACCTTGATGGCTTAAAGAAGATCTGTCTAGGTTAGGGCCAACCTTGGTCCCCCCGCCAACCCCAGAAACCACTAGCTGACATTTCTGCACAAACCCAGTTATCACCTTTGCTCCCACATCTACCAGATGACAAATGTCCCATCTACCCAAGATAAGTCCTTCCTGTTCCTCTCTTCCAGGGCTCTTTTCCTTCCTAGCACTTATCTGTTTTGTGTGGGTGTTTGCTTGTGTCTACCTCCTCCCTCAGCCTGCAGGTGTCACCGTGGTGTGGCACCCCTGATGGTGAAGCACATCACCATGGCCCTGCACCTGGCACAAGCCAGACTTTCTGCAAGCATGTGTTGAAGGAAAAACAGAACCCTGGGGTTCTGCTTTGGAGATGTGCCATGATCAAGACCACCTTGTTTCTTTCAGGTAATATTTCACTGTCAAAAGAGTTGGAGCTCCTCCACCTGTCTCCTTAAACCAAATTTGTAATGAGCATACCTTTTTCCCCAAGCATTTGTCCCTTTTGGGACCACCCCTCTTCTATGTGTATTGATGGGGTTAGCCATGTAGCCCTACACCTGGTTGATGGTGTGGTCAGGGGTTATATCATGGCCACTTTGATTGGTTCAAGGTTGGACATGTGACCAAAACTGAGTCACTCAGAATCCCCTTGAAACATCTCCACCAGCACTTTCAAGAAAGATGCTCTAAGACACGGTTTTTCCATCTCAGCCCTATTAACTTTTTGGTCAAGATAATTGTCTATGGGGGCATCTGTCCTATGCATTCTAGGATGCATATCAGCATTCCCAATAGATTCCAGTAATAAGCCCCAGTGGTGACAACCAAAAATGTTTCCAGGCATCACCAAAAAAAAATCCCTTGGAGAGTGCAAAATTAACCCCAGTTAAGAACCACTGCTGTAAATGTGTCTATAGGACAAAATAAACTGAATTTGCCTGTATATTTATTTCCTGGGGCTCCCTGGAAGGAAGCTTCCATGGAGAAGCCACCTGTAGGAGAAGAGGAGGAGGCCAAGAGAAAAAGAGAAAGTAAGCTAAGAAATGGAGAAAGACCTAATGACATCTTTTAAATCTCACTTGGACTTGACTTTTAGGTTACCTGCAACTAAAGCAGACTCCTGACAAATATGTCCATATGTAACTATCTTCTCAAGTCAAGTATGACCCCAGTATCTCTTCCAAAACTACATTTGCCTATTCTAACCAAAGAAGGGGAGCTGGTCAAAAAGGCTCATGATCAACTGAAAACAAACAGATCACGAAAACCTTCTACTCATGCATGGAGGCATCTTGTACAACTTTTGTATTCTTCGTATCTTTTTTAGCACAGCGTGGGACACACAGTTATCATCCAAAAGTAGTTGAAAGATAGTGTGTTACTTTCCTAGGGCTTCCTTAACAAATTACCACAAACTGGATGGTTAAAACAATGGAAATTTATTCTCACACAGTTCCAGAGGCCAGAAGTCTGGAATCAAGGCGTCAGCAGGATTGGTTCCTTCCAGAAGCTCTAAGGGAGAATCTCTCCCATGCCTCTCTCTTAGCTTCTAGTGGTTGCCAGAAATCCTTGGCATTCCTTGGCTTATAGCTGCATCACTCTAATCTCTGCCTCACCTGGCCTTCTTCCCTATGTGTCCAGGTACATGAGTGTCCTCTCCTCTCATAAGAACTTCAGTCATTGGATTTAGGACCCACCCTGATCCAATATGACCTCGTCTTAACTTACATCTGCAAAGACCCTAATTCCAGATAAGGTCATATTCTGAGGTCCCAGGTGCATGCGAATTTGTAAGGGATGATATTCAATCCAGTACAGATGGCATAACAATACCTTATACTACAAAACTTCACAGCTGTCAAAGCATTTTCAAGAAAAGAAATAGAGCAGGCAGGCATACAAGTCACCTTTTTTCAAGGATGCCCTGAAGATAAGTGAAGAACTCTGAGCCCTGCAGAGCAAGCTAGAGAACCACCTTACAGCATCAACTGGGAGCCTGCAGACACGTTGCGTTGCCTGTCTGCAAACCACTATTCCTCTCTTTCATACGCTGCCTCAAATTTTATCTGCAGCCTCAGCCCGAGGATCTAAATGCTGGTTATATTGTTTCAAGAGCCATCTGAATTTCCATTTGGAATTCTCTCCAAAGCAATATAACACCATAGGCAGCCAAAGGAGCTGCTATTCCTTTTCCCCGTTTATGTTGCAATGTGGGTGTGCATTTCTTAATGCACATAATAATCAAACTGCTTACTAGATGATTTGCCCCGGAGGATAAGGACAAGGACTCCAGCAGAGCACTAGCAGCCAGAAGCTTGGCATTCGAGAGTGATTAGATATCGAGGGCCTTTGTTCTCATATGATCTCTACCAATGGCTCCTGCCTGGAAGCAAAGGAGAAAAGAGAAGGCAACTTTGCTTTGTTTCATGGCCAAGTCCTGGGGTGAAAAGATTCAACATCACTAGAGAATCCTGGAACATTCAAGAGTCCTTTAACATAAAAGAATTCTTGTGCTTTTGTGGTCATAATAGTGTACGGCAGGACTCGAGCCTAAGCTGTAGCTAAAAGCAGTGCCCCAGGACACATTTTGAAGCAGGGTCCTGCTCACCTCCACTTAGCATGGATAATCATCGGAAGGGCTGGGATTGTCTATAATCATTCTTACCAGTAAGAAATAGGACTTGAATTTCAGTTGCAAAAGTGAGTTCTACGCCCTCTCTATTTACTCTCAGGATCTAGCCAACTCAGAATTTAACAGTTATAATTCTCCCTAAGATCTACTGTCTTCAGGTAACAAAGAGTTATTCATCATAGGCGGACCATAAATAGTACTTTAAATGGCGGATTTACTAAAATTGGTTTTCGCATCATAGACGTTAGCTCTGGTTATGTCTCCGTCTGCCTGGGAGAGGATGGTAGATGGGAACCATGCTCCCTCGGGATCCAGTGCTAGAAGTGATGGCTCCAACTAGGGGGACAGGAATTAAAGTCATTAAATTGTACAGATATGTGGATCACAGCTTGGGGTTTGGGGCTCCATTTACTGCTCACATGTACAGAGGACGACTTTGTCCTTGACATGCTGGACAGAGGGCAGCCCATCCTCACAGTTCTAATCAATCTGCACAAAGAGGATAAGAAGTCACAGGACACCCAGAGTCACTGGAGCATTTCATTAGCCTAAGCCCCTCACACAAACCACAGCCTCTCTTTTTCAGGACTGTGGCCCCTGGGATCCCAGATTCTAAGTAGTCCAGATCCAAAGTATCCCAAGGGCCCCCAGAGAGTGAGCTGGTACTCAACTTGCCTTCCAAAGACCTGTTTTGAGCAAACAAAATATCCTGGCCAAAAGAAATGATATTTTTATAGCCAGGAATTTAATCACCTGAAACAGGGGGGGAAAAGTCCATCTCCCCCTAATCTGAAAACATATCAAACTATCTGAGAACTATCAAAATTCCATCCCTAAGACGTGAAGAGCACAGATTTGGTCTTGAGCAGTAATGTGTAATTCATGCTTTAAGCATACATGTGTGCTTATGTAAACCCCTTTAATCATTCTCCCCAGAAGATTTTATTCCATGAACACGCCTTCCATAATACTGTGCTAATTCACAACTTTTTTTTCTTTGAATAAAAGAGGAATACAAGTAGAAAACTGGGTTGTAAACAAAAATTTAAATCTCAAAACAGACTTCTAAAGATAAAGTTGGTAATCCTACCTACCTTGTTGGCTTCATCTCCCACAATTCCTCTTAACATCTAGTCAGTTGGACTAGTTGCCACTCACAGATCCAAAAACCTTGCTCTCCTTGGTGACTTCTCTGTCTTGCCAGCAAGAATGTCTCTCTTCCTCTATCTTATTTACTTTCAGAGTCTTTCCACTGTGCCTTTCACAGGATAGGTTTGAAATAAATTTGTTGAATCAAATCTCAGTGTTAGAAGTTAGTCAAACCCGCAGAATCTAGAAGATTTTACAGACCTCATGATGGCATATTTGCATCATGAGAACAGACAACTCAATCTCTCAATCTCAAATCTAGAGTTTGAATAACAGACTCATGTGGTTAAACCTTTGCACTTCTCCAGTGCATTCCAAGATCTATCCTCACTGTGCCCTCTGCCCATCCCATCATCATAATAGCCTACGTTCCATAAGGAAAAGGGAGTACAGTACCAGGAGACATAAGAGCAACGAGCCTAACCTTTTCCCCTCATAAAGAAAGATGAGGCCTCAGGGGCTTCCCTCGTGATCTCGTGAGTCCTTGATTAACACCAACAAATTGGCAATTGAAAGTTTCCATAGATTAATGTGTTCTGATTTTTGGCCCAAAGGCTACTACTCAGAAGCTTAAACCTCTTATTCAATATCCAGGCTACACAGGAGTATAATCCAAATATCATTGGGAGTCTTCAGCCTCTTGAGATCCAGGTAAAATTGTCTAGTCTCATAGAGTTCCCTGGCCTTCAGGACTCTAATACTTCTCCAAGGCCACTGATTTGAGAGTGCCTGGTGTGCTCTCTCCACTTCCTCACCTGACACCTCAACACACTCACTCAACTTAGACAGGACATCAGTTCACCTGCTCATAAACTCACATATTCTTCCCAAAACATTCTTAATTTTTTTAACATCTGGGATTTCTAGGAAGGGTTCAGACTATGGATGGTACAAGAAAGTACTCTAGAAAACTCTTTTAGTCCTTCCTAGTCTAAAGTGTTCATGCTCACCTTTCCTCTCAGCGTTCATCTTTTGCAGCTTTCCCTCCTCCAAGACCAGGCCCTCATCCTTCCATCCTTCTCTTCTCGATCACCTCTTCTGTCACGAAAATGACAAATACAGTCCTCTCCTTACTCATGTGGGTGTGCCTTTCTTCCTCAAGTTCTGTCACCAGCTGACACCTAGACCTTTGGTGTCTCACCTTCTATCCTACACGCTTATCTGCGTATTTTTCCAAACATAATTCTCTCCCTAAGAGGAATTATCTTACCAGACCTATCAAGAAAGTACAAGTTTTTTCCCAACTTGTTTCAGAAGAAAAGAAAAGAATTATACATCTGACTGTCTAACTTTACTTACATCACATAAGGAGCCCAGAGTGTGTCCCAGGATAAAAGCATATGTGAGCTGTCAACTAGAACTCAGCATACTGAAGAGTACTAAAAACTGTATTTGAATGGAGTAAAAGGAAGAGGGACCACCTTGCGGGATGGATTTCAAACAGTCACTGTCTAAAGAACTCTCCCCTGTAAGATGTCAGCTCTCCACGACGGCTCACCACGATTCCACCTGAGCCGCCTCTTTCATAAACCTTCCCGTCAAGTGGTCAGTTAGAGTAGTGACTGACAGGACACAAAACCTAGCAAGAGTCAGACCGGGGCCACGTGAAGACCCATGACAGCGGAGAAGCAACGGGTCCCTTAGCCCCTGAAGAAGGGTGGGGTTCTAAAGTAAGGCCAAAATCGAGTCTGAGGAACCAAAGAGGTGAAATGTTACGAAAGGCAGGGGAGAGCATTCTAAGATGGAAACGGAGGCCAAAGTTTAGGAGTCTGGGAAGCAGGGAAAGCGTAAGAAACAGGTGATCAACTTCCATTCCGGAGGTCAGGGTTTATCTGGCCCTAAGCTGTTTTTAATCCACCAGGGTGCTCAAGCCGGTCTGGCCTGCGACTTATTAAAGGTCCCTCCTGACATCAGACAGATGTCTGTAACACAACATCGGTGGGGCCAGCTCACGGTCTAGACACGGCCACAGCCCCAATAAAGACGAAAAGGGAGAAAGAAATCTATTCTACAATTCAATTATGCCGGTCAGAAGCACATTTCTTTCCCAAGCCACAAACACATTTACATAGTTTGAGATTGCAAGGCAGATACCTCAAAAATAAACTTCCGGAATGTAAGAAAATGGATTTTAAATTGCAGAGGTAACATTTCTATTTCATGCCATCTGTTGTAACTCAGATTTCCAGCAAATGGATTATTCGCCAGAAATTATGCCGAAAAAATGACATCAAAATTATGTTATAGAAAGCAATGTTATTAAAAAATGATAAGTAGATAACTTAAAAAGCACTGACAACCTATTTTTTTAGCTTAAAATTTACTTCTAGATTATTGATTATGCATCAGTGTTTTTGGATGAACCAAAATGATGACAAATTAAACTTTTTCCTGAAATAAGCCTAGAAACACGAGTGAATATTTTATCTATTTTACCAGTCTCCCAGCAATAGTACTAAGGTGTGGGCCTTTGCCTGAAGGACATTCTACTCTGCAGATTCCCTTTGGAATCTGAGACGGTGGATAACGGCAGCCAGCCAAGGACGAGACCTGGACGTCTCTGCGCTTCTCTACTACAGGCACAGGCAAACCCAGTGTTCAGATCAGATCAATAACCAATGTCTCAAAGTCCCCAGCTTTAATCATAATCAATACCAACTGCCGATTTGCATCAGAAAACAATTAGGACTCCCTAAATTAAGGCTGGTACAAGTACTTCAGAATCAGAAGGAATCAAAACATTTGGTGAACCATATGGTGTGGTTAAGAACAAGAAAAAGCAAAACACATAGGGTGAGTTATCCATCCTGAGCCTCCCCATCATCAACACAGCAGAGGAGAAAAGACTATTTCAGTGATGTCTTGACTCTACTATGTACACACGGCCAACCAGAAACAAAACGTAGGGCAGGCTTTCTTAGCATGATAGGAGGTGGTCCTGAGTGGTTTGTCCTTATTCACCTCTTCCAACACTGATGGAGAAGCTGTTGCCCCACTTCAACCTCAGACCTAGCCCCACCCACAGAGGGAGCAGGCCCCAAAGTCCAGGAAGTGAGTAGCAGTGGCATTGCAGCTAAGGGCAATTCCTGTGCTCGCTTTATTAGACATCACAGGGCCTCATGATGGGAGAGGTGCAAACTCTGGAGACCCCAACGCAGAGGACAGCACAGATACCCTCCTCTGAGCAGGAAAGCCAGCTGGTGGTACCTATCTGGCTATTGTTATCCAGACTTCACCTTTTCTGTCCTTTTTCCTTTCTTTCATCAGCGGTGGAATGATGGAAATTTATAGAAATAAGGAGTACGGGCATTTGGGATTTTATGTAAGTAAGATTAGCTTTGAAAGCTTCTAGCAGGTTGCCACATACTCTCAAAAGCAAGGGCTAGCCCTCTCCCCCACTCTGTCTAACCCAGGAGGAGAAGAAAGGTGAGCGGCCCTTACTGATTCTATAGCCTATCACTGCAGTGTGTGTATAACACAGATTTGCTACAATGGGAGGAGGCTCGCTAACACTCGCTCTCCCTCTGAACAAGTGTACCTGCTTTGCCAAACACTGCCCTAGGCCAGTGAAGGAGTCGTTGCATGCTCCTTGAGTGCTGACTTCATTTTCATATATAACTTAAAGTCTAAATTTTGGATAATTCTAGCATTAGCCAAAAAAACTGTGGCTCCCTTTAAATATAGCACATTGGAAAGACCATAGGAGGTCAGGCATTTGAGATTACATATTAAACCTGCAACTCCTTAACTGTATGATCTTGGGCAAGTCCCTGAACTTTCCAGGCCTTTCTTCCTCCAAAATTAGGGGGATTGGGATGGGTTAGTGATACTCAAGACTGACTGTGCTTTAGAAGCACCTGTGGAGCTCACCGAACCACAGATAGCACTGGGTGATCCAGACACTTCCCCCAGCGGCTCTGTAGCAGGCCCTTCAGACGAGCGTCAGATTTCCTGTCTGTTTACATCCTTGAACCCTATGATGACTGTGAAGTCAGTTCTTCTCTCAGCGTGTACTTATGCAGGGGCTGCTTTGTGCCAGGGCTTTAGGGCTGAATTGTGCCCCCCACCCCACAGTCATATGTTGAAATCCTAATCCTAGCACCTCAGAATGTGACTGTATTTGGAGATAGGGTCTTTAAAGAGGTAATTAAGTTAAAATGGTGGTTCAGAGGGGAAGGCAGTGTGTCACTTAGTTGTCTGTGCTAGAGTGGAGTGGGAAGAGGGCGTGGAAAGAATAGCCCTAAGAGACATTCCTTAGGAAAAAGAGGCAGAATCTGATGTCTGGAAACTTTCTTAAAAAGAAGAAGAGAGATGAGTTAAAGGAACTCGGAGCTCTCCTGCCTGGCCCATTCCATCCGCTCCTGGGAGTGATGGCGGCTGAGAGCTCTCAGCTGAGTCCCAACTCCTGGACTCGGCCTCGGCCAAATAGGGTTGAGGCACCCAAGGTCAAGCCCCTTTCCTGGGAGCAGCCCAAATCCAAAGACTTGTCCATGCAGATATCACAAAGATCCAAGACCTTCCCTCCAACTGGGGACGACTCTGAAGGGTCCTTCCGGCATCAGAACTGCCCTGGGGTTGACTGAGGCTCTGTAAGTTCAACAGCTTACCCAGCCCTCTTTCCCTCGTTCTCCCACTGGTGTTGATCCCAAGAGCACTTCCCATGGACTTTGTGCACACGAATCTCCTTCCCAGAGTCTGCTTCTTGATGTCAAAAACTGTGAAGGGTCTGAGATTTCTATCCTACTTGCAAGATAACAAGTTCACCTGCCACAGGCTCGTAGATCTGGCAGAAGACGGGAGACTCCTAGGTCAAGGACAAAGAATGTTATGACTCGTGGCACAGCAGCCGGCATGAACTTCACGTTCAAATGGATTTTCCTTGCTCCACAAGTCCCTCAGGGTGATGCAGAACACACAGTGGGTTTGCGTCACAGCTTAGGAACCCTGAGCTAGGAAATTCCAATCTTTTAAGTGGGACAACTAGCAAGTCTGCCCACCCTTTGCCCCACAGAAAGACATTATCTTTATTATACTGGGCAGGAAACAAATCTGCCTTCTATCTGGGAGGCAGACACTGTCTCTATCTTTTAAGCCTGTTTGCCATACAAACATCCTTGAATAGAGGGTTCAGAACAAAAACTGATAGAAGATGTGCAGAAGTATGAAAGATGAGCTGCTCCCAACACTTACAGAAGCGAGTCAATGCTACACCCAAGCACGCGCACACTCCTGAAGCCATTATAATTTTAGCATTTGTGTCAATGTTATCTCTATTAATTTTCATAGAGTTGTGTCTGTTCATTTTCAATTATATATTGGGAGGTTGCCGTAGTCCTTTTTATTTTTAATTTAATTTTTACTTTTGCCAATTAAACAGATACATAATTTTAAAAATCAAATGGGAATAAAGAAGTCATAATGAAAAATATTTGTTCCCTACCCAATCACCATCACTGTTAATTCCTATTCCCCAGAAGTAACAGCTTTCAATCACTATCACCATTTCTTCTGGTTTCTACCTTAATATTTGTTAACAAACAAAAAACAGAAAACAAAAAAACTGATCATGTCATTTTTGTCTGTTCCTCTTAAATAGAATCTGCTGCCTTCCTAGAAGGCAAGGATTTAACTCTTACATCAAACATCACGTACGCACACTTCTCCTCCCCATCCTCTCACTATGAGTGTTTTAAATCATATTTTTAGCTAAATCTATATTCAATTTTCACTTTTATCATTAAATAAATATTATTCGCCAAGGAGTCAAATAGTATATTATGATCATATTTCCTTCCTTACTCACTTCTTTCCTGGAATTAGTTACTTTTTTTCCCCATTTGGTTTGAATCTCCAACTCCTTCCGCTGCCCTTGAACAGCTTCATAAAATGCCTCTCAATTCAATGGCCATGTGGTCAAAGCTGTCAGATAATCGGCCGGTCCAGTTTTCCTGAGGCAGCCCTCGGGAGCGCTCCTGTAACACCCCTCCCGGTCCAGGCCAGCTATGCCACTGCTGTCCCTGGGATCCGGGGTGTTATCTGGGAGAATCTCCTCTGCCTCTCCCTCTCTCCCTCGTTTGGGTAAAGCAACTCTCCTCCAGTATATGCCCGGAAAATGGTGCAGAGAAGGTAAAATTTGTAGACCTGGAGGTGTGAACACAGGTTTTTTTCTCTCCTTACACTTGAATAACAGTTTTTCTGGGTGTAAAATCTTGAAGAAATTATTACATCAACTTCTAGCTTCCAGAGTTTCTTTTAAGAAATTGGATATCTTCCTACTTAACCTTTTGTGCGCATTCTGTCATATCTCCGGGAGCATTTAGCATCTCTCTTCTCTCTGAAGAGCATCTTTGCTCACTCAGTGGGCTCTTTCCATCTGGAAATACATCCTTCAGTCTCAGGAAACGTACCTTGATGATTTTCTCCTCCTCTGGTTCTGGAATTCTATTAATTGAATATTGTACCTATTGGACCTATCTTTCAATTCTCTTATCTTTTCTTGACCATTTTGCATTTCTTACCTTTTCAATCTTTTGTTCTTTCTAGAAATGTCCTCATCTTCGTCTTCAAATCCCTCTCTTGAAGTTTAAATCTTTGTTCTTATATTTTTAAGTTCTAAGACTTTCTTCTTGTTCTCTGACTATGCTTTTTCTTTCTTTTCTCATAGCATTTTGCTCTTATTTCATGAATGCTGTATTTTCATCTTTCTGGAATTATCGTCAGTTATAGGTTGTTTATAGTTCCTCCTGCACTTACGTTGCCTTTTCCCCCAGTTTGTTGGTTTGGGCTTTGTATTCACATCAGAGGGTATCTTCAGATGTCGGGTGACGCTACACTGTCCATTGTGATCAATAGTGAGGATTAAAAGGCCAAGTGGAAGCTTTATATGAATGATCCAAATGTGTCAACAGGAGGACTTGACTGTTGTTGAATGCCTGGGGTCCTAGCTTTTCTCGGGAGGAAGTCCTGAATGTCAGTATCTGTAGGTACCTTTTTGTTTCTTGTTTTCAAGTCAGCAAGTTTCCCCAAATGAAACTCCTCCAGTCTCCCGTACCTGAGATGCTCAGGCTCCCAGAGCCCAGCAGAGGAAGGGACTGGGGGCCGGTATCACCATTCAACTCACAGACTTTCACTTAATCCCCTCACCCACCTTTAGTGCAGTGCCACACCCCTGTACCCATCTGTGCCTGGGATCCCTGAGACCTGACCTCAGATAACTCAGTGTCTCCGGAGAGTCACCTTCCAGCCTTCCGCTGTGGGCTGAGGCGGCTGTGTATGCTCTTGACTCACTGAGTGCATGCGGAGGAGGAACCTGGAAATCCAGCTGAGTTTCTAAAGGCTTTCGACCAGTTTTCGTTCTGGGTTCTGCCCTGGAATCTCACCTGCAGGAGTATCTGGGGTCTCCAGTTCCTGAGCCTTTCTAGGTTTCTGTGATTTGGAAACACCTTTCTTCTTACTGATTCCCTGGCATGCTGAGTCATGTACATTTCTCCATTCGCTTTCTGTATGCCAAAATTGTGTTCAGTATCTCTCCTTTGCTGTCATCCTTTCTCCAGTCTCATTGTTTTTGTAGTTTTCCACCGTTGTGTGTTCTTTGGCTGCTATTTTGACAGGGCTGGGGAGGGAGGAGAGCTGACGGACTCCTTCTATCCCGTGTCCCGTGAAGGCCTGGGAGGCCAACTTCTTTTCATTTCTCATGATCTCTAAGGTTTGAGATCGAGCCTTGGAGAGATTACTTACTAAGGCAAAAATTACTCATTAAACACCTACAACCTCCCAAAGATACAAAATCATTTTGTCTGGCTCAAAACACATACATAATTATGGCTTATGTAGAGAAAACAACTAATGATTATATAGGCTAGGAATAATAATAACACACTCAACTGCATTATACAAATAAATAACATATTGTTTGAAAATAGTCAAAGGAAGAAGAATAGAGACAAGAACAGGGTCTTCCTCATTGTGCGCCTCTCAGGGGAGCCCAGTGTGTGGTCCCTGCTGTGAGGGTGCTGGAGGGGGGCGGGGGGGGGGGGGAGCCGTCCTAAAGATCCCTGGAGCAGGCCGGGAGCTCCATCTCAGTGGGACATGTGTGGGAAATGGAATGAGTTTTGAAGACAAAACCTAAGAAGTGGGGAGCAGAAGCTTACGATAAGATAACCCACACATCTAAATTTTTTTAAAAAGGATTTACTAAGCAAATAAATAGTATAATTGTAGAAATGCTGCCTCCTTCTAAAGAAGGCCTTTAACAATAATTTTCATCTTCACACAATGATCTGCTCATTTTAAATATTTCTTTTCTCTTTCTTAAGATTTACTAACATATGTAACTCTATTCCCTGCTGTGTAAATCCAGTACAGTGTTACCAAAAGAAAATCATATTTCTTTAAATATGTTTGTTTCTTAGACTGCTTGTTAGCTCAGGCTCTCTCTGCTCTTCCATTTCCTGCCGAATAATAACCTTAAAGCCAGAAGCAGAATTGGAATTGTGAGGAGCAGAGGGGAAAGGTCGGGCAGTGGGGAAAGGTGAAGGAAAGATGGGCTCAGAGAGTGACAAGGACACAAGGAGTGGAAAAGGACACAGACAGTGATTAATGTGGGAGGAGAATGTCAGAGCTGCCAGAGAAAGGGGACACCCGGAGAGGGCCAGGGTGAGCAGACAGACCACGTATGGGGCAGGGAGCTAGTGCGGCAGGAGACAGGGAACGACCTGAGGCCGACTCTCAGACGGAAACCCAAAGGCTGCCAGCTTTGTCCGTCACCCTCTGAGAACGCGTCTGTGGCCCGTGTGGGCTCCAGGGGTTCAGATTGGAGGAACACTGATTTATGAACCTGGAGTCTCATGAAATGTCTCTTAATTGTGAATTATCTTTGTAAAAAAAGGATTTTTACTAGATTTAAAAAAAGAGTTTTTGATTTTCATCACAATAAAAATACCAAATTTGAAGCATCTTACAGAACTCGAGGACCCAGACCCTGGGTTGGGAGCTGTGGTTGCAGAAGGCCGGTAAGATGGTACACAGAAGTGTGGCCTAAGGAGGGCTCTGGTGTGAAGGCGGAGGACACAGCACATGCTGACCTTTAAGTGAAAACAGACCACTGGTGCTTCCTGGTGACTTGTTGCTTAGAAGAAGCAGAGAAGCTGGAGGGGCGGTGCGGGGGGCCATCGCGGGGAAGGGCAGCAGACGCACCCAAAAGGAATGGGGCTTCCTCTGCCGGTCTGGCAAAATCTCCAAAAAGTTGTCACTCATTCCTAAAATCATAGGCCAGAAAGTAGTCTACAAGGTCATTTAAACTGGCCCTTTGCTTCAGATGACACGCAGCCAGACTCTCAGAATAAAGCCAAGTCACACCCAAGTTTCGGCTTTTCTGGGACCAGCAATGAAAACATCAGTTGTCACAGGTCAGTCAGCCAAATGGGAAAGTCAGCTTTCTTTACCACTCAGCAAACATCGTCATGAACACAGCTTCTCTAAAAGCCTCTGTTGAGAATGCCTGCATTTAACAAGAGAAATTCTGCCGCCTGAGGCGGTGAGTCAGAATGTCTACGCTGTCCTATTCTAATTGCAACCGGAAGCAGGACTGGGAGTTGCAGCACCATTGGTCCACCAACCACTCCCGCAGCCACGACCCCATGTGCTTTGGTCATGGAGCAGAGAACACTCAGTACGTGCTGATGCCCGCAGGGCACTGTGCGAAGGACACGTGCCGTGGCTCTGGGGGAACCCAGCTTGAGACCTGCTCCTGGAGCCTGGCAGGCCCTTGCTGGAGCTCTGACTCTGCAACTTCCTAGCTTTGTGGCTCCAGAGGAAGTAGGAAGAGGAAGAAGAAGAAGAGGGTAAAGTAGGAAATAACAGTATCTGCCTCACAGGACTCCTGTGGGGGTAAAATGAAGTCACGTATGTAAAACACTTAGAAGAGTACCTGGCAACTCCTCCAACACATGTCAAATGCCATCAGCATCTGCAACAGCAGCACCATTTCTCTATTAGGTGTTAGAATTTCTATCTAGGAGAATGCTATTGGATTCCAGGAGAATTCCTATCCTAGGAGGGACCCTATTATATTATGGCTGGGCCCCTTACCATTATTATTATCACTTTGTCCTCGTAATTACTCTGATGACTACCATTGAAATGGTAGAGAATCATAAGTCACAGCTGCCTGTGTTTGAGGTACATTCAGTGTGTGTGTGTGCATGTTTATTTTCCTAAAATAGCTGACAGGTATTAGCATTCATTCAACTATTAGATGAATTTGGACTTTAGAATTGGTGACTAAGTCCCTCTGATGTTCAGAAACAGCTCATGCTCACACGTGTCTTTAGACACGTGAGGCTGGCATTTTGGGGGAGTGGCAGGCTGCTGGTAACAGAGTTTGAAATAATCCTGCCTCCCCTGCCCATTTCCTTAAGTGCAGAGCCTCAAAGAAAGCAAGAGCTCTGAAGCAGCTGACTTTCTCCCCTTCCTTATGTAACGAAGGCAGCTCTTCTGCTCCCTAGAACGTTTAGCTTCTGTGCTCCCCTCAGTGGGCTTCTCCAGATCCATAATCAAGGCAAAACAGGAGTAAAATGAGGAAGGAGAAGAGGGTAAGAATGAGGAAGAAACAGTAATTTATATAACATGTTCATTGAGGACCTACTATGTGCTTAGCATTCAGAATGATACAGCTATCCTGAAGCAAGGATGTTGGGAGTTGAAAAAGAGCTAGCCTGGTCAGAGTCTGCTAGAGAAAGCTGAGCTTCCAGTACTCAAGTACTGTGAAGAAACCACATCCAGAAAGGCAAAAACAGGTTGAAGTTTGGGTGGCAGAATGAAGCATTCAGGATTCACACCCACGCATATATAATTGCAGGATTACGGCAAAGGTTCTATTGAAGGCACTGGAGGAAGGACGACCTTTTTCATAATGCTCCTGGGTCATTTGGACATCCTCATAAAACGTTAATCTTGACCTCTACCTCAAACTTTCTGCAAAAATCAGTTGCAGGTGGATTGTCAACTTAAATGTGAAAAGAATAAAGCTTCCAGAAGATAACTTAGAAGTGTATCTTGGTAACTTCAAGGTAAGCAAAGACTTCTTTTTTTTTTTTTTGATTGGCACCTGAGCTAACATCTGTTGCCAATCTTTTTCTTCTTCCTCTTCTTCTTCTCCCCAAAGCCCCCAGTACATAGTTGTCGATTCTAGCTGTGAGAGCCTCTGGTTGTGCTGTGTGGGACACCACCTCAGCATGGCCTGATGAGCGATGCCATGTCCGCGCCCAGGATCCGAACCGGTGAAACCCTGGGCCACTGAAGCGGAGCGCACGAACTTAACCACTCGGCCACGGGGCCGGACCCAAAAGAGTTCTTGAATAGGTCACGAAAAACTCTAACCTTAACGGAGAAGATGATAAACTGGACTACACTAAAATTAAGACTTCTACTTATCCAAAGACACCATTAGGACAGGGAGAAGATAAACCATAAAGTAGGAGAAAATATTTGCAATACATAAATCCAACAAGAGACTTCAACTCAAAATATATTTAAAAAATCTTAAAAATCAATAAGGAGACAGAAATTCAATTAAAAACAGACAAAACAATTGAACAGTCACTTCACAAAAGACGATTTCTAAATAACCAATAAATGAACGACAAGGTGCTCAACATGGCTAGTCCTGAGGGAAATGTGAATTAACAGCACAATGAGATACTATACCACGTCTCCACAAGTATGGCTACATTATAAAAACTGACAGGCACTGCTGATGGGAGCGTAAATTGGTGCCAGCACTTAGCAAAATTGTTTGGCAGCATCCACTGAAGTTGAGCATGGGGTATTCTATGACCTGGCAATTCATCTCCTGGGCATAGACTCAAACACGACTGCATGCACTGCATCGAGAAGACGCGGACAGTGATGCTCACAGTAGAACTAAACTGAAGACTACCCAGAGGTCCATCAACAGCAGGATGAATGAAAAATAAATTGTGGTCTACTTATGCAACAGAATACCACACAGTGAGGGGACTGAACATGTTTAGCACATAAGCATAATGTTTTGTGAAAGAAGTCAGCCAAACAGAGCACATGCTGTGTGATTCCATTCATATAAAGTTCAAAAACAGACACAACTAATCCATGCTGCTAGAAGTTACGATAGTGGTTACCCTCCAAGAGAAGTAGCTGGAAGAGGGCATGGGGCGGGGTGGGGGGGGGGGGGGGTGGGTCCCAGGTACTGTAATGTTCTGTTCTTAATGGATGTTTTTCACTTTGTAACAATCATCAAGCTGTACATTTATGGCTTGTACACTTTTCCTTAAGCGTGTTATATCTCAACATGAGATTCATTAAATTTACACAAATAATAAAATAAAGTAATTCAGGATTAGCAGGGACAGGATTTGGAGCAAGGATAGCTCAGAAATAATCCTGGAGAAAGAACTGTGCATGCAGCCCTAAAGATGGCAGTGATAGCATGTAGGGGTAGGTGGTATCTATTATCTGAGTGGTGTAAGACTGTGTCAGGCTGACAAAGAGGCCAGGTCAATCAAGCGGGGTACAAAGATGCAGGAAATTCCAAATTTCGATGATAATCCCATCTTGTGCTTGTGTGTCTGCAGGTGCACGTTGTGTGATTGTTGTTGCCGATTTTCCTGTTT
This sequence comes from Equus quagga, assembly GCF_021613505.1. Classification (NCBI taxonomy): domain Eukaryota; kingdom Metazoa; phylum Chordata; class Mammalia; order Perissodactyla; family Equidae; genus Equus; species Equus quagga. Next base: position 130,672,418 of record NC_060273.1, read on the forward strand.
TCCCAAAAACAGGTAAAAATTATTCAGAAGGCTGTGTGCGTTAGCTTCTCCAAGAAGGTTCCAACTTCATTTTCTGTTTGACTTTCACCAATGACTGAAGTTCCAGCTGCGCAACGCAGGCATCAGAGAACAAGGCATGTGAAGCATTTTGAGGGTGTAGTGCTCAGGACACTGGAAATTATACCACATAGCCCACCACCTGCTTGAATGATGAGTTTTGAAGATTCCAAAGAAGCATCATGGGGCCTGAGAGCTGAGTAGAATCTGTAGGATGACCAGAGCTGTCTTTAGACACGTAGATGGCTTCTGTATCGAATGGGCAGGGATTCCGCAGAGCCCCAGAGGACGCTCTGGGAGAGAGATTTCAGCTCAAAGGAAGAAGGGGCTCTGCCAGGACCCCCTGAGTTGCCTGGATGATTTCAAGCACAGTGTAGATGAACACTCAGTGGGGATGCTGCGCTGGGGATTCAAGCGCCGCGGCTGTCGTTGGATGAGTCCCCCAGAGCAGAGGCCTCCGTGGGGGCAGTTTTGCCCCTTAGGAGTTTCAGCACTGTCTAGAGACATTTTTGGTGGTCACACCTTGGGGTGGTGGGGACTCCTGGCATCTAATGGGTAGAGGCCAGGGCTGCTGCAAAATAAACTACAAGGCACAGGACAGCACCCACACAATAAAGAATTATCTGGTCTAAAATGTCAGTGGTGCTGGAGTTGAGAGGGAAGGGGGATTTTCCAGGTAATCTCTAGAATTGGTTTTGCCACAAAGAGCCACACTTAGGAACGGTAAGCACTAAATTTCTTGCATGTGTCACAGCTCTAGGATAAACCAGTTATGTAAAATTTTCACATGCTGAGTCATGAATGCATTACAGATGCTCAAAATAGCCTTTATCCTATTGTTAATTTGCTCTTGTTGCCTTGAATTTCAAGCATTATTTAGCATCTTAAATGTCACAAGGGTTTTTTTATTATTGTTACTTCTAATTATGCTGTGAAGATCCCATACGGTCTGTATTCTGGAAGGAGGTGTGTTGTTGTGGAGTTCCACACAATATGTTTTAAGTTCATCATTTAGGTAAGTTTGCAACACAGTCAACACGCACACACCCACGCAGTTTTACACAGTGAGACAAAAATAACCAAGCCATCCACCCCATGAACAATCCCTCAACAATCGGAAAAGCCAGGTCTTCTTTGAACAGACATATTAGGCCATTATTCTCTGACATAAGGATGGTGCTTCTGTAGGATATTATTTAGCCATGTAAAAACAAAGTGCATTATTTGTTATTAGAGTTAAAATAGTCTCTAATTATGCACAGTGTGAAATCAATGACATAAAAGCAATTACGGTGCAATCAAGAAAAATGGCATTGTTGGCAGGTTCCACTTATCAGTCCTAAATTACCCCATTGACAAAAGTCAAGCATTTTTAGTGCTACTGCAAAGCCAATGAAATAGTCCATTCACATGGTCCCCTTTGGTGTCACTCAAAAGTTGTGCTCTCACCTGGGGGGTGTGATTAATTCACGGCGTTATTTTTCTGTTTGCATTCCCCAAGAAAAACCCTCAAGACTGGAGTTTATCTCCCCAAAGATGAGTAGAACCCTTACTCACTTGTGTTGTGTCTCAGTCCTTATTCATCAGAATCTGCATTTTCCTGCATATTCTTCCCTCATCAGAGGGCCTGGTAAACAACACCATTGTGAAAATGCCGTGGAGTAGAATGTTCAGACAACGCCCTGCTCCAGTTAATTCTATTCCCAGTTAACAGGGTAAACCAGAAATACACCTGAAAGAATTCAGTTTGTTGAAAACCTTTCTAAAATGTATTATGTACTTTTAAGGTTTAATAAGTATGCTAACAAAAATAACAGCTAACATTCTGTCGTGCTTACCACGGGCCAGTCACTGTGCTTTATATACATTAACTGATTTAACCTTCACTGTAAACAAGAAGCAAGCTACTGTATTTCTCTACATTTTACTGAGAAAATGATTAATTTCCTTAGATTAATTGATTTACCAAAGGTGAAGCCAATGATAAACTCAAGCGAGGATTCGAACCCAGCACTCTGGCTTCACTCATATAACCACTACAGTACATGTATGGCGAGTGTAGGGTTCCTGTCTATGTGTAACAGCTTCTTAATGATTTAGTATCTTAGACTGTGTCAGGACCGCCATCACGGACGTGAATTCCCATGGAGGAACATGTGAATGAAGCAGGCGTGAGAGATGGGGTGAGGGATGGTGCCGGGGAAGGGAGGAGGTGGTGAGGGCCGGAGTTCAGTTGATTTGGCGGCTTTAAAAATTGTTGCAGTTTTCTCTCTGACAATAATACTAATTCAAATCAACATACAAGAATCAGTTGTGTTTCTATATGCTAACAACGAAATAGAAAGAGAAATCAAGAATGCAGTCCCATTTATAAGTGCAACAAAAAGAATAAAATGCCTAGGAGTAAATTTAACCAAGGAGGTGAAAGATCTGTACACTGAAAACTATAAAACATTGTTGAAGGAAATTGAAGAAGACATAATGAAATGGAGAGACATTCCATGCTCATGGACTGGAAGAATTAACCTGGTTAAAATGCCCATACTTCCTAAAGCAACCTACAGATTCAGTGCAATCCCTGTCAGAGTCCCAGTGACATTTTTCATGGAAATAGAACAAAGAATCCTAAAATTTATATGGAACAACAAAAGACCCTGAACAGCCAAAGCAATCCTCAGAAAAATAATACTAAAACATATTAATTGGGAGACATAATAAAAGTATAAATAGGAAATAATAAAAATTACCAGTTATTCCTGCTGTCAGTCATATTTTAAAGGATGTTTTGCCAGTCTTTTTCTATATCATATGGATGCACTAAAAAAATAAAGACGTGCTTGTTGGCCATCTGTCTATCTTCTTTGGGGAAATGTCTGTTCATATCTTGTGCCTATTTTTTTATTGGGTTGTTTGGGGTATGAGTTCTTTTTTTTTTTTTTTTTTTGAGGAAGATTGGCCCTGAGCTAACATCTGTGCCCATCTTCCTCTACTTTATACGTAGGGTGCCTCCCACAGCGTGGCTTGATGAGCAGTGCCATGTCTGCATCTAGGAAGGAGCCGAACCAGTGAACCCCAGGCCACAGAAGTGGAACAAGCACGCTTAACTGCTGCGCCACCGGGTCAGCCCCAGTATGAGTTCTTTATATGTTTTGGAGATCAACTCCTTGTATGATAAATGATTTGCAAATATTTTCTCCCAGTTGGTGGGTTGTCTTTCCATTTTGTTCCTGGTTTTCTTTGCTTTGCAGAGTTTTTCAGTCTGATGTAATCCCATTTGTTAACTTTTTCTTTTGTTGTCCTTGCCCAAGCAGACATGGTATTCAAAAAGATGCTGCTGAGACCAATGTCAAAGGGTGTACTGCCTATATTTTGTTCTAGGAGAGCACGATGAAGTGTATTCTGAAGTTGTAAATAATAACGTACACCCGAAATTACAGTTATAAACCATTATGATCTCAATAAAATAAGTAAATAAACAAATAAAAGGGAAGGAAGACCTAAAAGTGATGTGGTCAGCAAAGCAATAAATTAAACTCGCCTGGTAGAGTTCGTTCTCCACGTCTGAATGTAAAAGAATACCTTCGTAAAAAGAAAAAGCCACAGGGGCCAGCCCCGTGGTCGAGCAGTTAAGTTCGCGCGCTCCACTTCAGCAGCCCAGGGTTTCGCTGGTTCGGATCCTGGGCGCGGACATGGCACCCTCATCAAGCCATGCTGAGGCGCGTCCCACACAGCACAACCATAGGCACTCACAACTAGAATACACAACCATGTGCTGGGGGAGCTTTGGGGAGAAGAAGAAGAAGGAAAAAAAAAAAAGATTGGCAACAGATGTTAGCTCAGGTGCCAATCTTTAAAAAAAAAAACCACAGTAGGAGAGACCAGTTCTGAAACACAAAAAGAGAGGTCACAGTTCCAAAACCCTGACTCCATCACACACACACAAAATTAAAGGTAGTTCATAGCATCGTGGGTAAGTGGATTCTCAAAAAGACAGACCTCTAAACCTCACACCACTAAGCTTCAGCTTCTTCATCTGCAAAATGGGCATAAGATTAGAATTTACACCCCTTGAAGCCTAGGGAGATGCTTCATGTAAAATACTAAGTATGACTCTTGGCATATAGCCAGCGCTCCACTACAGTTAGGGCTGTTGTTGGTGTCAGCCACATGTGGCACCTTCAAGTTGCCATCCCACTCAAGTCTCGACTGTGAATGTTTCTTCACTTTTATTAAGGATATTTAATAGTGCCTTAGAAATTTAATTTGTTTCTTTTTTTTGCAATTTTACATATACTGAAATGAATGTCCTCATAAATAAATCATTTTGTGGTCTTCTAATTTTTTTTCCTTAGGATAAAGTGCCAAAAGCGCAATGGCTGATTCCAAGGATATACATGTAAATAGTTTGAGAGTTTTAATGCATATTTCCAAATTGATTTCCAAAAGAGTATGCCACTTACACTATTATCTGGGATATGAAAATGAATCTGTGGAATTAAACTATTATGATTATTTCTAATATCTATTTAATTAGCTAAAAGGTAGTGACATTTTAATTAGGTTGATTTTTATACTAGTGGCTGCATTTTTTATGTGCCTGCTGAGCACTTGTACTTCTTTTGTGACCCCCCCATTCATGCCTTTGTCTGTGTTTCCACTGGGGCTGTAGCGTCTTTCTCATTGTTTCATAGGCGTGCTTTCCATTTTCACTTACTGATTCATGCGTTCAACAAATATTTATTATTGGCACCTACTCTAGGCCAGGTTTATAAGCTTTGTTACATAGATTACAATATATTTTGTTTTCATTTGTTTTCCTAGTTTGTACATAATGACTTTGATGTACACATATTTTTAATTTTTTAGTAGCTATATCAATGCTCTCCTCTGGCTTCTGACTTTGGCACCAGGCTTTAAAAGGCCTTCCCCAGAGCTGTAGTATATATTCATCTGTGTCTTTCTAATTTTTTTACTTTTTTTGTTAGTTTGTTTGTTTGTTTTGGTGAGGAAGATTGGCCCTAACTAACATCCGTGCCAATCTCCCTCCATTTTGTATGTGGGATGCTGCCACAGCATGGCTGGATGAGTGGTGTGTAGGTCCGTGCCCGGGATCCAAACCAGTGAACCCAGGACCACCAAAGCAGAGTGCCAGAACTTAACAGCTGTGCCACTGGGCCAGCCCCACTTTCTAACTTTTTAATGATCTTATTTTCATATTTAAATATTTAAACTATCTGGAATTTATTTCACGGTAAGTTATGAAGTGGGAATCCAACATAACCATTTTTCTTTCTAAATGGCCAGTTGATTGGTACATTTTCTCTATGAGCTTCATTTCCCTAAATATCTGTATCAAATATGATATTCTTCTATTTACCAGGGTCTTTTTCTAGTTTGCCAATTCTCTTCTATTATCTACCTATACTTTCTTGTTCCAGTGTCTCACTGTTTTCATTATTTTATTTTTAAATTATATTTCAATATCTGGTTTCCCCTCCTTATATTGTTTTTCCCCAAAAATACTCTTCCAGGGGAACTTTAGAATAAGTTTTTGGAGGTATAAGAATAATCAAATTGGGGTTTTAATTGGAATTAATTTCAAGTTAGGTATAAGTTAATTTTGGAAGAATGTATTTCTTTGTAATTTTTATTCTTCTCTATACCAAACATGATGTCTATGTATTCAGGTCTTTTTTCATATTACCTAATAAATTTGGTAGGTGTTCTCATATTGGTCCAATACATTTCTTGTTAAGATTTTTCCAAGTTTTTTTTTATTGAAGTATAATTGACATATAACATTATATTAGTTTCAGGCATTCAACATAATGATTTGATATTTGTATATATTGCAAAATAATCACCAGATAAGTCTAGTTAACATCCATCGCCATACATAGTTACAAAATTTTTTTTCTTTTCTTTTCTTAAAGATTGGCACCTGGGCTAACAACCGTTGCCAATCTTCCTTTTTCTTTTCTTTTTTTTTTCCTGCTTTATCTCCCCCACCCCCCCCCCCCCCCCCCCCGCCGCCATACACACACACACACACACACACACACACACACACACACAGTTGTATATCTTAGTTGCAGGTCCTTCTAGTTGTGGGATGTGGGACGCCGCCTCAACGTGGCCTGACGAGCGGTGCCATGTCTGTGCCCAGGATCCGAACCCTGGGCCACCGCAGCGGAGCGCATGAACTTAACCACTCAGCCACAGAGCCAGCCCCTGCTGAGAGTTTTTAAAGTCTACTCTCAGCAACTTTCAAATACATAATACAGTGTTAAGATTTTTTCAAGTGATTTGGTGTTTTTTTTGTCTATCATGAATGAGATTTTCCCATTGTATTTTCTAATTGCTTGCTGTCAGCATATAACAAAACAATCTTATTTTTATATTTATTTTTTAACTGGCAACCTTAAGTAGTTTTTCCTTTACTTTTTGGAGTTTTGTAGGTAAACAGTCTTACCATTTTCAAATAAAAATTATTTTTATTTTCCAGTATTTATACTTCTTACTTCTTTTTCTCCCCTAATGATAGTAACAAAAGCTACCCAAAACCAGCAGTGCTTACATCAGGAGGCCTTGTCTTGTTCTCTTCATTGATTGCAATCCCCTCATTGTGTCAGTCCTGAGCAAGATGGTAGCTTTGGATTTTTTGATTTAAAAAAAAGCTTCCTTCCCTTCTGTTTTCATTAAGAACAGTTTAAACCAGAAATAGGCACTGAATTATAGAAAATGCCTTTTTTGCATCTATCTGGCTGATCATATACCTTTTTCTCTTTTGTCTTCTTATGGCATATTACATAAACACATTTCCTAATACTGAACCATCCTTTCAATTCTGAAATAAACCCCATCTAATCTTGGAATATTATTCTCATATTATGCTACTGAATCAATTTACTTTGTTTCTCACTTTTAAAATCTTTTTTTCTCACCTTTTAAAATCTGTATTTATATGAAGTTACTCTGTTGTTTCTTTTGTTATTTCCATCAGTTTGGGCATTAGGTTCATGCTAATCTTTTTAAATAAATGGAAAAGATTTCCACTTTTTTTTGTGCTCTACCACAGAATGAATAGAAGAAAAGTATCTATGTATAGATTTTTTTTTAATCTTTCAAAGTCAAAATATTTTCCAGGATATGTCCAGGTGTTGATGTTGCTTAATTTTACCAGAATTTACTGACCACTTTTAATCTGAAGACATTTGACATTTAATGTTTGTTCAGCTCCAGAAAGTTTTCTAACCTCTTTATTTCCTGCTTATTTTTCTCCTACATCTACTCTGTTCTTTTCTTTAGAATTTCCGTTATATGTATACAGGCCTACCTTGTTTCATTGCACTTCACTTTATTGCACTTTGCAAATATTGCTTTCGTTACAAGACCCTCCACCAGCAAAAAGATTACAACTCACTGAGGGCTCAGATGACGGTTAGCATTTTTTAGCAAGAAAGTGTTTTTGTTTGTTTTTGGACGGAAGGATTTTCCCCGAGCTCACATCTGTTGCCAATCTTTCCTCTTGTTTTCTTCTCCCGAAGCCCCAGCACGGGGGCATCTTCCAGCTGTGAGTCCTAGTTCTTCTATGTGGCCGCCACCACAGCACGGCAACTGACAGACGGGTGGCGCAGTTCTGCCACCAGGAAGTGACCCTGGGCCATCAAAGAAGAGAGCACAGAACTTTAACCACCCTCAGGGCTGGCTCAGCAATCAGGTATCTTTTAATTAAGGTAGGCACATTGTTTTTGAGCGTATGCTATTGCACGCTTAACAAACTAGTACAGTGTAAAGATAACTTTCATATGCACTGGGAAACCAAAAATTTCGTGTGACTCACTTTAATGTGATATTCCCTTTACCGCAGTGGTCTGGAGCTGGACCTGCAATATCTCCGAGATATGCCTGTGTTACATCTCTGACTCAGTCCTTGATTACCTATTTTTCTGAATTTTTTCACATCCTTTCATCTCTTTATTTCTTGCCTCTGATTCCTGGGTGAATTCCAGGTGTTACCTTGGAGTATCCAGGCGTTATACTCCGTTGAATGAATTTCCTGCAACAGCAAATCTGATCCTCACTTAGGTTTTAAATAATGGCAATCAATTGTTTTTCTTCTGTGCTCTCTTTTCTGACCTCAGACTGTTCTTTGTGACCACCTTGTTTATTTCCGTACACTTGACAATTTCCTATATATTATGTTAAGATCACAAACTAAAAACTTGAAATGTTCCCCTCTATCTTAGACGGTGATGTAGATCATATGAAGACATTTGCTCCACTTCTTCCGCACAGCCTCCTCTTTTTAAACAGCAATATCTGATCGTATGGCTGATGGATTTGGCCTGTTTGCTCATCCTTAATGAGGCATCTGTACTTGGTCAATTCTGGGAATTGAGATGGATTCTGTCAAAGATTATTTGGATCTTTGTCCAAACTTTCAGATCCAGATAAAAAATGAAATGAAAGGTTTGGAATTAATGTAATTTTCCACTCAGAGTACAGAAACTGAGCAGCCTGGGTCACAGCCAGAGCTAAAGCCAGAGGCGGTCACACAGGAAGAGTGTCCCCAGGCTGGAGCTGAACTGTGTTTGTGGAGCGGCAGAAATTAGCTGCAGCAGTGCCCCCATCCCTCGTCGGGCAGGCTTGTCCTCATGAGGAGCCAGATGAGGCTCCTTGTCTGGAGAGACATCTGTGTTCAGTATAAGCCAAGAACAAAGCCAGCCCTGGCCCCACTAAGTGTGACACACCCCAGGGCACACGCCCCCAACCAGTGACCCCCTGCCAGGCCATCCTACCACGATCCTCCTAAATAAGCGGTGGCCAGGAAGTTCCACCCAGAACTGTGCTCCCGACGGCCCAGTGTGCAAGGGAAGAGCCTAAATTCCTAATGGTCCAGGCTTCACGTCAGTCCTACCTGCGCTGTAGCTCACAAACTGTCTGGCAAATTGGTACCACCTTCTCACATTGTCCATTATCAGTTTCAGATGTTTCTATTTGACTATTTTATCACTATTTAAGTGGAAATCTAGGGAAGTGGTGGACTTCCTGTCTGTGCTCCATAGTTTCTTACCCAGGAGTCCCTCAATTCCTTTCTAACCTGAGCTTTGCTAACAGGGATGGGGAGAAAGCCACATCAATTTCCGTTAAGAACATAGGGGAAAATTATCTTTTTTACTTAAGAAAACTAGCCACAGAATTTTTCTACTCTTAGTATGGTCATCTTTACAAGATATTTTTCTTTGTTTCTTTCTCTTTTCTTGAGAGAAATAATGCAGAAAAACTCAGATAACGGTTGTAGTGGGAACTGCGCAGACCTTTCTGATTTACTGGACGTGCTGAAGATAGAAATTTAGTTTACTTCTTCAGCCTATGCAGGTAGAACATAGCCTCTTGCTGGGACAAGTTTACCGCTAGGTACTGAAGATGAACCCAAATCCTCTGCTTTTTGACCCAATGATAGAATTCAGGCTAAACTAAAGAGAAACATTATGAAAGTAGTCCAAGTATAACATTATTGAAGAATTAAGGAGGAACATACCCAAATGTATTTGGTATTTCTTTCTAATTAAACTTGCAAGAAAACAATTGCTTTCTTGACTCTCTTTTTTAAGTTTAATTGTTTTCATAAAAAGTTGTCTCAGGGATCTTATCACTCTAACTACAAATTCATAAGACGAGTTGAAATAAAAAATGAAAATAATTATTTAGGAGGGGAAGAGCAAAGGGTCTAAATCAGTATTGGTCAAGTAGGTAAGAGACCACCAGAGAATAGACTATATTATACACGAGATTCTAAATACAAACTTCAAGGTAGACACTAAAATAAAGTACAGAACAGAGTCACAAATCATAGATAAGGAAAAATCTAAGAAACCCAGCATAAGAAATTGCAGTATTAAATGGGTAGTCTAAAGCAAAAAGGAAAAGAAAGGCAGGAAAACAAGATAATGAGCGACAGATTGACAGCATTAAGCCCACATGCATCAATAATCACTCTCAATGTGAACGGATTGAACTCTCCAATAAAAAGACACAGAGTGGCAAAATGGATTAAAGAACAAGATCCAACAATTTGTTGCCTCCAGGAAACACACCTCAGCCCCAAGGACAAACACAGACTCAGGGTGAAGGGGTGGAGGACAATACTTCAAGCAAATAGCAAGGAAAAAAAGGCAGGTGTTGCAATTCTTATATCAGACCAAGTGGATTTCAAAATAAGACAAGTAAAGAGAGACACAGAGGGACAATATATAATGATCAAAGGGACACTTCATCAAGAAGAAATAACGCTTATAAATATCTATGCACCCAACACAGGAGCACCAAGATTCATAAAGCAACTATTAACAGACCTAAAGGAAGATGTTAAAAACAACACAATAATAGTAGGGGACCTCAACACCCCACTCACATCAATTGACAGACCATCCAGACAGAAAATCAACAAGGAAATAGTGGAGCTAAATGAAAAGCTAAAACAATTGGACTTAATAGACATATATAGATCACTTCACCCTGAAAGAGCTGAATACCCATTCTTCTCAAGTGCACATGGAACATTCTCAAGGATAGACCATATGTTGGGAAATAAGGCAAGCCTCTAAAAATTTTAAAAAATTGAAACAATAACAAGCATCTTCTCCGATCATAGTGCTGTAAGGCTAGAAATTAATTACAAGAAAAAAGCCGAGAAAGGCACAAAGATGTGGAGACTAAACAACACACTATTGAACAAGCAATGGATCATTGAAGAAATTAAAGAAGAAATTAAAAAATACCTGGAAACAAATGAAAATGATAGCATGCCATACCAACTCATTTGGGATACAGCAAAAGCTGTATTAAGAAGAAAATTCATCGCAATACAGGCACATCTTAACAAACAAGAAAAATCCCAAATAAGCAACCTTAAAGTACACCTAACTGAACTAGAGAAAAAAGAACAAATGAAGCCCAAAGTCAGCAGAAGGAGAGAAATAATAAAAATCAGAGCAGAAATAAATGCTATTGAAACGAAAAAGGCAGTAGAAAGGATCAATGAAACAAGAGCTGGTTTTTTGAGAAGATAAATAAAATTGACAAACCACTAGCCAGACTTACAAAGAAAAAAAGGGAGAAAGCTCAAATAAACAAAATCAGAAATGAGCGAGGAGAAATAACAACAGACTCTGCAGAAATACAACAGATTATAAGAGAATACTACAAAAAACTATATGCCAACAGAATGGATAACCTAGAGGAAATGGATAGATTCTTGGACTCCTACAATCTCCCAAAGCTCACTCAAGAAGAGGCAGACAATTTGAACAGACCAATCACAAGGAAAGAGATTGAAACAGCAATCAAAAACATCCCAAAGAATAAAACCCCAGGACCAGATGGCTTTCCTGGGGAATTCTACCAAACTTTCAGAGAGGATTTAATACCTATCCTTTTCAATCTATTCCAAAAAATTAGGGAAGATGGAACACTTCCTAACACATTCTATGAGGCCAACATCACGCTGATACCAAAACCTGACAAGGACACCACGAAAAAAGAGAACTACAGGCCAATACTGATGAACATAGATGCAAAAATTCTAAACAAAATTTTGGCAACCAGAATTCAGCAATTCATCCAAAGGATCATCCATCATGATCAGGTGGGATTCATACCAGGGACACAGGGATGGTTCAACATCCGCAAATCAATCAACGTGATACACTACATCAACAAACTGAGGAATAAAAACCACATGAGCATCTCAATAGATGCAGAGAAGGCATTTGACAAGATCCAACAGCCATTTATGATAAAAACTCTGAACAAAATGAGCATAGAAGGAAACTACCTCAACATAATAAAGGCCATATATGACAAACCCATAGCCAACATCATACTCAATGGGCAAAAACTGAACGCCATCCCCCTGAAAACAGGAACGAGACAAGGATGCCCTCTATCACCACTCTTATTTAACATAGTACTGGAGGTCCTGGCCAGAGCAATCAGGCAAGAAAAAGGAATAAAAGGAATCCAAATAAGGAGGGAAGAAGTGAAACTCTCGCTGTTTGCAGATGACATGATCTTATATATAGAAAACCCCAAAGAATCCATTGGAAAACCATTAGCAGTAATCAACAACTCAGCAAAGTTGCAGGGTATAAAATCAATTTGCATAAATCAGTAGCATTTCTATACTCCAGTAATGAACCAACAGAAAAAGAACTCAAGAACACAATACCATTCACAATCGCAACAAAAAGAATAAAATACCTTGGGGTAAATTTAACTAAGGAAGTGAAGGACCTATATAATGAAAATTACAAGGCCTTTCTGAGAGAATTGGATGACGACATAAGGAGATGGAAAGACATTCCATGTACATGGATTGGAAGAATAAACATAGTTAAAATGTCCATTCTACCTAAAGCAATCTACAGATTCAACGCCATCCCAATCAGAATCCCAATGACATTCTTTACAGAATTAGAACAAAGAATCCTAAAATTCATATGGGGCAACAAAAGATCCCGAATTGCTAAAGCAATCCTGAGAAAAAAGAACAAAACGGGAGGCATCACAATCCCTGACTTCAAAACATACTACAAAGCTACAGTAATCAAAACAGCATGGTACTGGTACAAAAACAGGTGCACAGATCAATGGAACAGAATTGAAAGCCCAGAAATAAAACCACATATCTATGGACAGCTTATCTTCGACAAAGGAGCTGAGGGCATACAATGGAGAAAAGAAAGTCTTTTCAACAAATGGTGCTGGGAAAACTGGAAAGCCACATGTAAAAGAATGAAAATTGACCATTCTTTTTCACCATTCACAAAAATAAACTCAAAATGGATCAAAGACCTAAAAGTGAGACCTGAAACCATAAGGCTTCTGGAAGAAAACGTAGGCAGTACACTCTTTGACATCGTATTAAAAGGATCTTTTCGGACTCCATGTCTTCTCAGAGAAGGGAAACAATAGAAAGAATAAACAAATGGGACTTCATCAGACTAAAGAGCTTCTTCAAGGCAAATGAAAACAGGATTGAAACAAAAAAACAACCCACTAACTGGGAAAAAATATTTGCAAGTCATATATCTGACAAAGGCTTAATATCCATAATATATAAAGAACTCTCGCAACTCAACAACAAAACATCAAACAACCCAATCAAAAAATGGGCAGGAGACATGAACAGACATTTCTCCAAAGAAGATATACGGATGGCCAATAGGCACATGAAAAGATGCTCATCATCGCTGATCGTCAGGGAAATGCAAATCAAAACTACACTAAGATATCACCTTACACCCATTAGAATGACAAAAATATCTAAAACTAATAGTAACAAATGTTGGAGAGGTTGCGGAGAAAAAGGAACCCTCATACACTGCTGGTGGGAATGCAAACTGGTGCAGCCACTATGGAAAACAGTATGGAGATTCCTCAAAAAATTAAAAATAGAACTACCATATGATCCAGCTATCCCACTACTGGGTATTTATCCAAAGAGCTTGAAGTCAGCAATCCCAAAAGTCCTGTGCACCCCAATGTTTATTGCAGCACTGTTTACAATAGCCAAGACATGGAAGCAACCTAAGTGCTCATCAACAGACGAATGGACAAAGAAGATGTGGTACATATATACAATGGAATACTACTCAGCTGTAAAACAGAACAAAATCATCCCATTTGCAATAACACGGATGGACCTTGAGGGAATTATCTTAAGTGAAATAAGCCAGCGAGAGAAGGATAATCTCTGTATGACTCCACTCATATGAGGAATTTAAAATTATGGACTAAGAACGGTTTAGTGGATACCAGGGGAAAGGTGGGGTGGGGGTGGGCACAAAGGGTGAAGTGGTGCACCTACAACATGACTGACAAACATTAATGTACAACTGAAATTTCACGAGATTGTAACCTATCAGTAACTCAATTTAAAAAAAAAGTTGTCTCAGGGAAATAAGAAGGAAAACTCACGATTGTGATTTGAATCTCCCAAGCAAAGCCTGCACCTTGTCGTCCATGCGGGGAAGGCTTCTCCATGGGGCGCTGTCAGCAGATGTGGCCATGGGTCGCACTGGGAAGGAAGCGTGGCGGGTGGGTCCTCTGGAGCAGCAGGATGCCGTCTTGCCTCCCAGGCTGGCTTCCCTTTGACTTTGCCACCACTCAGCCCTGGGACTCTGTGTCCTCACCTCCAATTCTCTTCTCAACCCTCAGCATTATGACAGTCGGCTCTCAGCTCACGACAGCTTTGGCGTCGAGGGCACAGTGAAGAGCAGCTTTTTAAGCGAGTCTTGCTGAGTAAACTCTTTCAGTTAGCTCACCATCTTCTCCTCCAGGAGCAAGTATTTCCTGAAGCAAACAGGTAAGCGTTTTCCAGTCTGGTCTAGGATTGTTTAACAGGGACTCCTTCCCTCCTGTCTTCCCCGCCAACCCGCCTCACGCGCAGCAGCCAACGAGCTCATTTCAGAGAACAATTCTGTTCACACTTCAGAGAACAATTCTGTTCACACTTCAGAGAACAATTCTACTCTCCTGTTTTTGTTGTTGTTTTAAACACCCTCCCATACATGGCAGGGAAAAAGATCCAGTCCCTTCAAAGTTTTGTAGACAAGTGTTTTATGAATTGGCTCCAACCTCTTCCCTTTTCTTCCTCCATCTTAAGTTCCAAATATACCAGAATACTTGGTGTTTGCAAATGTTTCTCTTTCTTCTCTTAGTCAAATAAAAACTTTCCAGTTATCCTTCAAAATTCAACTCAAATGTCACTTCTCCTGAGAAGCTTTGGCCCTTCACACACCCTGTACTCAGTACTCTGTTCCTCAGATGCCTTGTACTTCAGCACTCTGTACTTCACATAGCCTGTACTCAATGCTCTGTACCACACATACCCTGTACTTCAGTACTCTGTACCTCACACAGCCTGTACTTCAGCACTCTGTACCTCACATA